>NC_141901.1:72987963-73159213 GCF_057802395.1 Ceratotherium simum simum | reverse complement strand
CAGGTTTGCGTCGGGCCGAGGGGCACGGAGTCGCGCCTCCCGGCGGCGAGGCCTGGCGTCCCCCAAGGACGGCTTCTGGCGCAGCGCCGGGGTCACGAGACCGGCCCCGGCCACTTGCCCCTTCTCCGTCCAACGGCGCGGCGGGGAGCCAGGCCCCTGGGCCGGGATCCTGAACGCCCCGAGGGGACGTGATCTCCCCCTCCAGGAAGACCAGCTAGCTTCTCTAAACAGCTGTCGCGTCCCACAGCGTCTGTGTCGGGGTGGGGGAGGGAATCCAGCAGAAGGTACCTGAAGTCTTGGGACAAAAGCCGACTGAGAGGAGGTGGAAGAGACCGGGATCTGTTAGCGACCACCCGCAACCTGCTCCCAAGGTGACTGGCTCCAAGGTTCTTATGAAATAGGCTGGCAGAAGAGTGCTGCCTAGAAATCCAAATTTCCCTACCTCATTGGGGCCTGGGGTAGTCCTTTGGCCGCACAGTAAAACTAATTATGTTTCTTTTCTCCTCCCCTTTCCCCCACAGGGAAAACTCAATGTTTTCTCCAGATCTTAACCCAGTTGTTCTGACCTAAAATTAAAACACATCCCTTAACAGTGTTCACAGACAAGGTGATGGGAGAAATTCTGACCGGAAATAAGGTTCTTTAGACTGAGGCTATTAACTATACAAGTTGCTTTCCTGCTATTTCCTTCTGGAACAAGATGAAAATCCCCAATAAAAGCCAGGAGTGACCAAAAGTATTCCTACTACATTATTTAGAGTGAGGGAGAACAAAATAAAACTTAAAATCCCCCCCAATATTTTCATTTTCTGGTAACTTTAAACACCTTGGCATTTTTAAGATCCACGTGGCATTTTATCTGTAATTTAACTTAAGGATTGTTCACTGATACTAAATTTTAAAAGTTCATTTTGTCTTAACTATCAAGTTTATTTTTCTTAACCAAAAGAGCCATTTCCTTAAGCTAATTTTAAAAATCTGAATTTCTTTCCAAAACGCCATACTTCCTGCCCATCCCTGTCTTGTTAAGGGGCATCTAAAAAACAACTACTACTACACACTTATGCATATTACAATCAGGAGGCAGCATATGCAAATTAACACTTTATTAAACTATATGTTTTCAAATATCTGAATCAGTTTAGGTTCAATATTTTCTTCTAAGGTGGGAGGGTTTTTTGTTTTCATAAAATTGGTTAACAAATAATATTGTTACATATAGATACCTAGTAGTTTATCTGGAATTAAGTACATTTTCAGTGAAATAAGCCTGGACTGATGAGGTTGGTTGGTGGCAGTGAGACTGTGGAGGGGAAGAGACAGCATTGTTGGTATAGGTAATTTTCACCCTGAACACAGTGTGTGTGTTTTTTTAAATTTTCAATCCTCGTCCTATAGTTCCCAAGACTTCCACCTTTGCTACGGATGTGCATGTGTAGGGGGGTCTATGGTTTTGAAGCAGCAAAGGACTATGGGCTGCAAAATGGCTCCAATCTAGGGTTTAGGAAAAGCTTGGATGCCTGAAGTTCTATAGGTCAGAGTTTTGGCCACAATGAGCCCAAAAGGCAAGCTCTGCAGATGTCTTCTACTCTGGCGTGGACAGCAACGTTCCTGGCAGAGGCTTGGGGGTTAGACAGAAACCCCGGGCACAGGAGCACAGAATGGGAAACATCCCAACTGTAGTAGCGACAGTTACTCCTCATGCTCCTAGACAAGGGAAGTGGCAAACATCAAAGATTTATTTCTTCCACACAAAATCAGTTGGTGAGGATTTTTACTTCTTTTCATTTTATGAAAACAACATAACAATCCAATGCGAAACGTGTTTCAAACTAAAATACACAGAAATCAGGAAATTCAATTTTTTGAATTGAGTCCAAATCATGTTTCATACACAACACATGCCAGAATTTCCTTGTGGCAAGCAAAGTCACTGAAGACTGAAGACCTGCAGTGTATCACAACACAGTGTAGAAACCACAAGTGTGACTGCTCTTTCTTTTAGTCTTAATTGCAAGACTATAGTAAATCTGGTTTCAGATCAGGCAAAGTGTGATCTACTTGTAAATCTTATATTGTCTATGCCCACCTATGTATAACCCAGCCTATACAATTATGTGTCTCAAATTAAGAGGAAGTTTTTAAAAGAAATTCTTTAGACAGTAGCTCTCCATCTTCTGGCTATAGGCCCGGGGTGAGCTGTTTTTCTACTGTCCTGTCAGTTGTTCCCAAGCCTCACTGGGGCCAGGAAATAAACACAAGTTAGGTCTAAGATGCTAAGAGAGACATTCTGCTTGGGACCAGCCTGAAGACCACATTTGCCACTTTGAAACTAACACCCACACACTCCTGCTGCAGTGAGAGCAGTGGGCATTTGGAGAGAGCAAAGAATTTTGTGGAATGTGGCGGGGGAGGGGGTAAGGTATACAGAAAAGATGGAGCTTTTCCCCCATTATACCAAGGGGGAAAAAAAATAACAATACATAAGAATAAAAAACCAGCTTAATGGTTTACCTACTAATTGGTCTTGTTCTCAATGTTTAGAGAGAGCTCCGCTTCTCATTCTCAATTCCTGACTTGTAGAAGACAGGTCTACATAGCCCTGCACCTGTTTTCTGGAGCACTCAAAAGCTGAAAGCATTCTTCAGACTCAGGTGTCCTGTAACTAATGTCAGTTCTTTGTGGAACAGGAGGTTCTCCCCTAACCCCGGAAACAAAACAGAATTGGAGATTCCTGCGCAGGCAGTCGCAACCTCTGAACAGAGATTCTGGAGGAGAAGCTTCCAAATTTCGCGTAGAACTAAGAATGTCTACGTAACTAAGAGCATCTGCATCTGAAAAACGGGGGGTGGGGAGGATCGGCGCTGAGTGTGGCGAATACGTGCGTGAGTGTGTGTGGGGAGGCGGGATGGTGGTCGCGGCCCGATTGTATGTAAGGACTGTAACCTAGACAGGTGGGATGAGATCACTGAGAACAACACTTCCTGGGGGTTCCTCGGCAGGTCTAGGCTGTCTCCTGGCGCCTTTGGAAAGGCTCTGTAATTTCATACGGAGGCCGGTACTCTAACCCCGCCCTCCGAAGTCACCGTTTCTATAGAACAAATCTTCCTCAGAGGAAGCCACCTTTTATTTCGAAATACGTGAACAATCCCCGTCTCCTTGTAGGCCTGAACAGAAATTCAGCAGGGTGGCATTTTCCTGGTTTCTGAACACACCACCCACCAACTTACCCAGGGTGCCGCGGTGGGGGCGGGCAAACAGTAGGTAAAATAAAGGAAAGGAAATACGACCTTAAAATAGTAGAAAAAAAGTATTATTCTAGCCTCTACTTCTTAACCTGCTCCTCTCCTCCCCTACCTCTGAGAAGAAGCCACCGGAGTCCTCTAGAAGACTCTCAGTTTCTGCTCTTAAACGGCTCCTTTTCCAAGGGGGAACAAGGTCTGTTTTCTGATGTGGGGCCTCAGATGCTCTGTTATTGCAACTTAAATTTGTCATTGCTTCTTTTCAAAGATTATTTGGAATGAATTGTTTCTTTTGTTTACTATCCAACAAAGGACCTCTGCTAATCTTATATTTTATCTCCCTAACATATGGAAAAGCTATTTATTCTAGCCAATCACAATAAAGTGAAGAAAACCCCATTTTATGGAAAAGTATATATCACTAGTCTGTTGATCATTAAAGATATGATTACCAGTGAAAACCCTCCAAAGGTGGCACATTTATGCTTCCAGGAACAGATGGGGACACGCATTTTCCTTGCAAATACTTTTGAAATTGCTCTATTGGTAGCAGTATAAAAATGATATACAGATGCCAGGGCCGGCATGGCCAGGATGAGTGCGCCAGATTTACACAGTAAAGCCTTCACACGCGGGCTGTCAGTTTTGATTGATCTGTACTATACCTCAGGAACTTGTTGACTAGGTAAGGAAACACTGCAAATAATTCACTGCAGCAAGTCAGATAATTTACACAACCAATCGGTCTGCTTCACTTTCTGGCTGTGACATACGAGCCTTCCCTACAAAGATGCATCACTTTCCAGCTTGAGCAATATTCAATGTCAGGGAAGAAAAGGTATTAAAGCCACACAAAAGGAGGCAGACTATCGCAGGACCAGAAGTTGTTTTGGTAATGGAGGCCAGATCCCGCTCTACTCTAAGTCCTACCAGAGCTCAGGCCCAACTGTCATTATCATATTGATTAAAAAAAAAAAGTTCATCATAGTGCAATTTTAGGTTTAACGCCAACGGATCAGGAAAGAGCAAAGAATTATCCCACAAAAGCACAACATTCTTACCGCAGGGACGTTTCCCTGTTCCAGTTCATTGATGGAGTTGATTAAGTTTAAATGAAGCAGACACTGGATAAAAGTAAGGGTATTGACCACTGGGCACCACGATCCGTGCTTGAAAAGACCTGATACATGCAGAAAAGCAAGATTTGCTAAATGCTCTAATCTTCAATCAAATCTTACATCAATACAGACAAAGTTTGGTAATGAGAGATTCAATGAAGCATGCGGGAGAAAGAATTAATCCTCTTGGTCTAAACTGGCTTCAACTTTGAAGCTTGCACCGAAGGAAAGACAGTTATCTAAATGCTAAATAAGAAACTTATTGTACTTTTCATGGCATGCTAATCTTTTGTCTATTTCATCTCTATTATGTGTATACTCCTAGACTGCAGTTGTCATGGTGATTATATCAAGCCGCCACGCTGGGGTGGGGGGGGTGCAGGGGGAGATGGTGGTGAGAAGCCAGGCGCGGAGGTGGAAAAGATCCCCACGCAATCCACAGTGCGGGAAAAAAAAAATAGAGGGGGAAGGACGCCTCCCGGCCTCCTGTCCGCCAATCCCGGGCCCCGCTAGGGTCAGGGCCAAGGAGGCTTGGCCCTTCCTGCACCATTCCGGGCGAGGTCCCTTAAGCTAGGCGAGCAGCGTTCGGTAATGGTGATGGGGAGGAGTCGGCATCCTTCCAACCTCAAACTCCTTTCCCCGTACAGGTTCCCAGCCTTTAGTCCGGAGGCTCCTCCCTCTCCTCACTGCGTCCCCTTCCCCCAAGCGCTGCGACCGGCTGAGTAGAGAGGACCAGTGGAGAGGGAACCGAGAGAGGCAGGGGCTCGGGCACTCGCAGTTCCGCCCGGCAAGGCTGTGCCCCAGGGCGCGAAGTTGAGTCATCTGATCCTGACTGCCGAGAGGAATGCAGCCAAGAGAAGCGGCCCACGAAGTCCAGGCGGGAGGTGGAAGCTATAGGGTCACCCGGGGCCCTGGCGACCAAAGGTGGCCCTGGGCCCTTTATGTGTTTTACAAAAGTTGCCAAATTAAGACGGGATTATAACTGCTCGAGTCCTTGTCAGGGCTGAAAGGTTGGGAGCCTCAAATATGCCCCGGCAATGTTGATGAAAAGCTTAAAAAGTAATAAAAGGGAGAAAAGAGCGAGGAAAGTAACATGTATAACTCTTATTAAAGAGAAGAGCCAAGGAGAGGTTGTGAACTTGAATCACTGTTTGAACTTTAATTTGTTCATTAACAGGATTTGCCCCTCACTGAGAATGTTATTACTTCCCTTTGCCGCTCAGCAACAACTCTGGGCATAATGAAAGAGTCTGGCAAAAAGTTAAACGCCTGGTAATTAATTCATTTAATTGAAAAGAGGGGGAAGAGAGAGAGAGGTCCCACTGCAGGAGCAGAAGGCAGAGGGGTTGGAAGAGGGGCAAGGCTGAAATCCACATGGAGGCCCTCTCTGAGGCCCAATGCCGCCCGCCCCACCCCCCCCACCCCCCCCACCCCCCGCGGGGAAGGGGAGATGGTCTCTGATGAGGCTCCTTCAGCAAAATTCATGCTGGCAGCACCCAGAAGACCCTCTGCCCAATGCCACCTGCCCGCAGTCCGAACCCCCGGCCACGTTTCCAGCCAGGAGCCACTTCAGATATCTGTTAGGGTGGCATGGATACCAGAAATCCAAAAATAATATATATTAAAAAAATCTTTCATTAAAAAATGGGGAGATGTCTCGCTTTCTCCCCTTCCTTCCCTGGGAACAGGTTTCTTTTGCAGTCTCCTGTTTCCTGGCTGGAGTGTCAGGAGCCAGGTATAATCTGCATGTTTGCATCTTAATCAGCCTTATAACATCATACTTTCTTTCCGCCCCCAACCCAGCAGATGACTTAAACTTAGGAGATGAGAAATGAAATATACTCCTTGCCCCCGCTCAGAAGCAACAGGACTAAGCCAGCTCACTTTGCCTCTAACCTCACATGGCCTGCCTTTTCCTTTGTCACTTATCTCCTTCCTCTGTGTGTCAGACACTGCACAATCCTCTGCCTGTGCATCCTCCTTCCAAGGGAAGCAATGCTTGGGCACAACGAACTATTGCGACACCCCACACACCCCAGAGCTGTTAGCACCATGTTGCCCTTGCAGCCAAATGAGAGAAGAGCAAAATTCAGGAAATCAGTGTAGGTCAGTTATCCTTTCCCACTTCACATGTTTAAGGTTTACCACTGAACAGTAATAGGCAGTTGCAATTTCCTCACATTTTTAAAACTGGTGTCCGTATAATCAGTGTGACTTTCTTTAGACATACAATTATCTGCCATGTATTCTTCCATTACAAAACTACTATGGACAGAAAAAAGAGAGAGGTAAGGAGAGAATGAGAGACAAGATAAATGAATTTCCTAGTATCCAAAACTGTTTCCTGGGTTTGCATTTTTAATTAAATCACTTCTAAACCCCAGGGAGAGGGCAGAATTTTCTCATCCAAATTACACTGTCACCAAATAAATAAAGTCATCAAAATTACCATTTTGCTGGCAGCATCCTCCGCATTTAACCCAATGCCACTTGGTACTACAATCCTAACCTCAAATTCCATACAGCTATAAATGATTTGTACTTGTGCCTTCCTGAAAACCAGTGATAGGCGCACACTCGTCTGCATTAACAGGAAGGGGAAAGGAGGTTTTAAAAAGGGCTATTTTAAAAGCTGAAGCAAGTTCTAGGGTTTATTTAGCATTCACGTTACTTCTTATAGTCCCTGGATATTGAGTGAGTTCTATTTTCCAAAGATGTGAATCTATACTAGTTCTATTCTGGCTAACTGACACCAAATATCAGGAGTCTACAAACAAAACAAAGCTCCTCTCACTCCACAATGCTGAGCCCTCAGCTCCTTTTATGAAAGAAACTTGAAAGAGACCACATCAAGCAGGTCTGGTAACCCTGCCACTATCCTAACCTAGACCCTTATCACTTCACACGTGCATGAGTGAGTTTCTTCTTTCCTCTAACAGCCTTCAGAGTGCCTTGAGATTAACTATCCTAAACCCCCACTTTACTCGAAAGCCTGGATAGCTCTGATAGCCTATAACAGTCCCAGCTCCTTAAACTGGCCTTTAAGCCTCCTCTCCACCCTCCCGTAGGCACTAACTGGCCATTTCTGGTTTGTTTTCTGCTACCAGCTACACAAGGCAAGACAGTGCTTCCCCAGACAGCTCTCCCATTGTCCCCTGAAAACACCACAGGAATGATCTTCATTTAATTGAACACTTGTGAGGTGCCAGGCACCATGTTAGACATTACAAACATTATCTCATTTAATCCCTTCAATTTAATGATATAATGTTACCCATTTTAAGGCTATAGAAACTGAGACTAAAGAAGTTATTTGTCCAAGACCTCACAGGATAGATATGATTCTTATGCTTATCTATGTGGCTCAAAAGCTGGTTTACTTTCCACTCTGGCATACTCCTACCCCTGCTGTACTGTGTGTTCTGATCACTCCTTCTCCTTGCCATCTGGGACACTGTCTCAACTCCACTATACATATCGGAATCCCACCCAGCCTGCAAATCCCAGAGAGAAATTCCCACCTCTACCTTGAAACCTTTCACCATCATCCTAGTCCTTGGCAGACTGGTAAACTCTTCATTATCTGCAGCACTTACTTGGCATATCCATTCTCTGCCCTGTACTGTCATGTCAGTTTTCTTTTATTCAGTCCCTTCCAACCATATTGTAAGCTCCTCTAAGATGGGAATTTGCCTTATATTTCTTTATATTCCTCCCTCACCCTCCAGAGCCTAATAATATAGCTCCCATTTGTCCAGCACACACCTCATGCTCAACAATCCCAAAAAGTAGATACTGTTATTATTGTCATTTGGCAGATAAAGAAACTGAGGCTCAGAGAGATTAAGAAACTTGCCTAAGCCACTCAGCAAGTCAGTAGCATATCTGATATTCAAACACAGACTGTCTGAATTGAACGCCCCTTTTCCTTAGCCAATATAGTTTACTGGCTCAAATACACTCTGCCTCACACAATGTGAATTTATGAAGTGTCATTGTGTGTAGGATACTCAACAAAACTCCAGAAAATACCCCCCTTAACCATGACTTTGGACAAGTAGCACTGTTTTTCCTCTCTTTTTTTTTTTTGCTGAGGAAGATTCGCCCTGAGCTAACATCCATGCCAATATTCCTCTATTTTTTAGTATGTGGGCTGCCAGCACAGCATGGGCGCTAACAGAGCGGTGTAGGTCCACACCCAGGAACTGAACCCAGGCCGCCAAAGCAGAGCATGCTGAACTTAACCACTAGGCCACCGGGGCTGGCCCCATTTTTACTCTTTAGTAGGGTAGATTCCGAAGCTTAACAGAGGAAAGGATGAGTATATATCACCCCATAACATCCCAGACTACCCCTTCCATTCTCCCCTCCTCTCCAGGAGCCATGCCCCATGTTGGTGGGAGCCAGTGATGCTGTCTATATCTGTACCCGTGTTTCTGTGAAGCAGAGTGGCAAATTGCCCTTCTCCTAGAGCCTCTGTACCTTTTAAATACACAGAGGAGAGTCTGGCCCAGTGGCATAGTGGTTAAGCTCCCACGCTCCACTTCGGTGACCTAGGGTTTGCAGGTTCCGGTCAGGGTTTGCAGGTTCAGATCCCGGGCGCGGACCTACACACCACTCGTCAAGCCATGCTGTGGCAGCATCCCACATACAAAATACAGGAAGGTGGGCACAGATGTTAGCTCAGGGCCAATCTTCCTCACAAAGAAAAAAAATAGAGGAAAGTAGAAGAAAATGAAAGATATGTGTTAATTTTTAAAAATGGCCTCACAGGACGGGGAGGTCTTGCTGTCTCTGCAGCAAAAATGGGTTGCTGCTGGGGGAAGAAAAACAATTACAAAAAAAGGTTCACAGCTGACCAGTTAAGCCAATATGCAGAACTCCAGCCAGCTTCTTGTTTTCCTCTAAGACATGAAGGTGGCAATGGGGATTAATGAAATCTCTAAGAAAAGAAGAACTTCTGAGAGTACAAGAATCAAGGCCTGGAAGCCTGACTACTTTTCCGCACATGGAGATTGTGCTTCAGCGCCAATGCTGAAGACTTGATAGTATTTAAAGCAAGCTAGCAGGTTTCTTTACATCCAGCAGGTCTTTAGGAAGCGTTAAAAAAATCTCTTGCAGTGGCAACAAGATTTGCCACTTATGAATTTACGAATCTTATGAATTTACCTTATCTTATGAATTTGAGAAAGGAAGAATAATGACTATATTATTCACTTGTCTCTAGTATCCACGTTAAAACTAGTCTATTCTCCCAAGTTCCCAAAAGTAGGTTTCCATCTTCATTTATATTTTGGTTTAAATACCTGGACTGTTCAAGGGCCTTACCTTCACCTACAAAACCTGTGTTGTGGCACACAAAATCCTGCACATGCACAGCACTTAGTAAACCAAGTCCTTCCACTTACTTCATCTCAGACTAGGCTCAAAACTACCCTTTGAAGTAGACCTAGTGGGTATCACTATTATATACATTTTGCTTAAGAGGAAACTAAAATTTGCTTCAAGTAACACAATTGCTACATGGTAAACCTAGTCCCCACTCCTGGTCCAGGATTCTTTCTACTACATGACAGTTCCCAATTCTCAAGGCAATTTCCCAACTTTTCTATATTCTGGATCCACATAAATTTTGTAAATCTGAAACCAGGAACCCCTTTGTCTGAAAGAGATGGGCTTCAAGCTACACCAACCAGACTTCTATTACAACTACCAGGGCCATACGAAGAGTCCACTACCCCATTCTTGAAGCTATAAACACTATATACAAAATTTAATATTTAGACTCAAATTAAGAAATATTTGGATTGTTCTTAAATCTATAGAAGATGAGCAGGCATCATGGTTAGGCTATCCATTTCAAAAGAAAGGCTAACATCACTGTCACTTGTTTTTCCATAATTGTTTTCCATAATTATGTTTTTCCATAATTCATTATTTATTGAGGGTTTGCTGGGTACCTGATACTCCCTTGTACTTGTGACATAAAATTTAGGAACTGTTTTGTCTGCCTAATGGACAAACAGTCCAGTGTCTTTCCCCAGAAAAGATCTGGAATTGGACTTTGTTCACTTTGTTCACTGACCTTTCTGTTGGCTATGTAACCCCGGTAGCCAGAGCCGAGCAGGTCCCCTTCCCTAATTTCTGGGCAATAACCAAGCTCCCCAAAGCAGGCAGGACTCAAAGTTCCAGACATTATAAATCGTTGAAATAAGAACATTCTTTTTGTCTCAGCTCAAACTTGGTTAATCTCCGTATCCAATCTAACTTTGAGGTGTAAGAGAGGAACATATTTGTTGCTTTGGGACTGCTGCCCTATTTCTTTGTCTGCTGGCTGACCTTCCCCATCTAAGGGCATCAGCATTTGTAACATTCAGTTTAAGTAGGAAGGTTCTTTCATCTTTGTCCCCTGGCCTGATCTCTCCTGATCATTATGGTCTGGATCCCTACTAATCACTAAGGATCCTGTGGCCCTCTATATAACACTAAAGGTATTAGGCCTCAACTCCTAGAAAAAAATCCTACTGGGCTAATTACATTCTTTCTGCTTTTCTTGGTTCTCCATATAGTCTTGGCTGGAGTTGAATTTGAATTATTTCCTCATATTTTAAATTGTTTGCTGGTGGTTTCTGGAAAGCACTCGTAAACTCTTACCTCAAATGAATTCAACTCATTATGTATGATTCAAAAGCCCCATGACCTACCTCTTTCCCTCTCCCTCTCTCTCTCTTTTCATTGAGTGTCTTTCTATCCCCCCTCCCATCTTCTGGTCTTGAATTATCACAAAAGTTTAAATTCACTGGGTGAGGAGTCTCATGATTCTGTATTTTGTACAGTAGATAGCATAGTTAACTTACAGCAGTGCACAGTGGTTCTACTACATATCTACTTTAGAGTCTATATTCACTGCCAACTACTAAAAATGACAAGTGTTTCAACCCACAGGTCAGACTTCACCTACAGTCTAAAGATCATTGAATTTTTTGGTACTGGCAAATGCCTTGCTCGCCAAATAGAACATGGGTTAAGTTTGCTTTCTTAACTGAGTATGATTCTTTTCATTTTAAGGAATGTGGAGTACCAATTCTGTAGAACTATACAGTGCAATTTTGATTTTAGCTCATCATGCCTTCCATTTTTCCTACCCAATTCCATATTCTAGAACTTAACAGCTTTTGTAATCATAGTAGCAAAACTGAACTCTCATAAAATCCAGATCAACCAAATTCTTGACAATATAACTTTCTGAAATAATATATCTCTATACTGGATACCAATGTCCTACACATGTAGATGACTGTTACATTAATAATTCATTGACAAAGAGAATGTATAGCTCCAAATGAGCACTTTTCTTAAAGCTGTCCCTTGGCAGCTACTTTTATTCCAGTGACGCTGCCATCATTCAAACTATGTTTGTACCACGACATTAGAACTAGTTTAAAAGCTACTTAAGAAAGCCATCTAATTGTCTTTCCAATTGTTTTCATCCCAAATTTTATTACCCTGCTTGATCACCCACTTTGCTTTTCAGGGCACTGAAGGTCTTTAAAGGAAGATGACTTACCACCTCCAAGGCTTTTTAACAAGATGTGCTGTGGGTTCTGAAAACAGTGCCCAATGAAGAGGTGCAAAATAGGTTTGAGCAATGGAAGCATCATTGCAATAAGTGACAGACTTCCAAGATGACTAGGTGGATAAGGACACACTAAAATGTATGTGTAAGTTCTAGTTTAGTTGAGTATATCAGTTAATAGTCATATCTTGGTTATATAGTTTCACTCCTACAACACAATTTAGAGTTAAGGATAAAATTATTCTTAACATGTTCTATTATTGTATTTCACAAAATTTTACATTCTTTAGGTGCATCTTACAGATTTTACACAAAAATGTCCTGATATTCAAGGATCTAGGCATTGTTTTGAATGGTTTCCAGCATTATCCAAGAAAAAGTTAAAACTACCAATAATTGGGATAAACAGATTGGGTATGTTTTTCTATTTTTAATTAAACCAATGAAAATGAATTTTAACCAGGTGTACTTGTAACTACTTGGGATGTGTTTGTTTGCTTGACTTAATTGTAGGCAATTCTTACTTCTGGTTGGGAATAAAGGGGTAAGTGATTTTGGTTTTAACTAAAAATATAGTGCTTTCACTCACATAAAACCGGCCTGTTCAGCACACCATATAAGGAGCAAGACCTTTTTAGGAAAATAATTACAAGAACATCATAAACCCATTCAATCATGCAAGACCCTTAAACTTTGTTTTGAACATCTTAAGGAGAAAAAAAAAAAAAAACACATGGTACTGTGAATAGGGGACAGGCTGGAGAAAAGTTTCTTATTTCTAATTTTTCTTCCCTTAACTTACTATTTAAGAGTAGTCAATACAATTTTCCATTTGTATAAATTAAAGGCCACAGTTTTTAACTCTTTCATAATAATATTCCTTGAGCTTCTTGGAGCCAGGAGAAAATATACACATTTAAGTTACATTTTAACAATTACCTATGAAATGCCTACAGGGATTATGTTCAGTGGCAAAGTAAAGTAGAAGACCTATAATAAATAATGAATAAATACTTACTGAATTAATGAATGGAAGAAAAGAAAACCATATCTTGGTTTTGGTCAACATACGGTCAACATATACGAAGTCCATTGTAAAACTAACTCCCACAGGATTTGATCCATGTAAATACAGCTTCTGACTATTATATAATATCAAACCTAAAGCATCTGCTTAGATTTGGATCACTTTAGATTTCAGAATTTATTCATTAGAACCCTAACCATACTTCTGAACCTAATTACTTGTTGCAAGTGATTCCTGATATAATCGAAGTCTTCAATACCCATGAGTAAGCAGTAATCATTAAGACTGGAGTTGTACAGAAAATTTACCTGACTTCCATACCTGAGATAAATTTATCACTTCACACATCCAACACTTGTGCTAAAAGCACATGGTCTCTCATTTAAGCTTACAGATGATTATTTTTCACAACAGAGGTATAAACACAACAAGTTTCCTCACTTTTTCAATTATTCCAGTTTTAGAAGCCATTTGGTCTCATAAATAGAGCTCTCTCAGTGACTTACTATGGACTATCTGGCAGGTCACATAACATTTCTGTTCCTCGGTTTATATCACAGAATAGGAATAAGACAAAATCCTCCTCCTTCCTACGGGGACTTCTGTGAGTATTGATAAATACCTACAAAATGATAAATGCTACTACCTCTTTCAGCATTTTGAAAGATGTCAACCAAACAAAATATTTTTGGTGTGTGAATTAAAATGCCTCTTACTCATGGTCTCAGATGTTTCCTTGTAAGATAGCATGGCAAGAACTGGCTTATACATTATCCGTGCTCCAGAACGCACCGACATCACACTTCATAATAGCTTGGTATGATGATTGCTGTCAAAGTCGCCTGCAAGGAAGCACCCGCGCCCTAGATTGACATAATGTATGAGCGTGACGGAGGACTAAACAACTAAGAGCACCGTGTGAAGCTCGACTTCGAGCACACGGGACAGAGCGTATGCGACCTGTGAGCCGAGGGCCTCAATCCTTCTTAACGCTGTAAGTTAAAAGGAAGAGAGTAAAGTTCCCTGGAGGTCTCGGGGCTGGGGGAGGCCAGATAGGCAGGTGCCCGCGACACGAGGAGGAAACTTTTTTTTTCAAATTCGAATGCCATGCAGGGATAGGCCTCGGGGTCTTTCCTCTCCACGGCCACCACGCACCGGCACACACTTTGCTGGGAAAGGAATTCGCGGCGACGGGCTGGAGGGCGCGACCGTCTCGGAGGCGGCCTGGGAACGGGGCCGGTCACCTCGGCCGGGCCGTGGCGACGCGCTCCCCGCCCGGAGGCCAGCGGCCCCGTGCTGGCGTTCAGGCCCCGTCGCGCCGCCTTCCCCAGCGCCTGACCCGCCGCCCTCGCGACCCCAGCACCGCCTCGCGGAGCCGACCGGCCCGCCCTCCCCTGGGGTCTGCGGCGGGCAAGGCTCCCTCGGAGGCTGGGTCTCTCCACAAGCCCCCTCCTCAATCGCGGCGTGAGACCCGGAGCTGCCCGAGCCGCGGCTCCCAACTGCACGCAAAGCCCCCGACGGGGCTGCGGCGCCCCCGCGCCTCGCTCCCCCCGCGCCCGGCGCCCAGAGAGCAGCGTCCCGCGTTCTCACGGCTGCTCCCGCGGGAAGACCCTCCGAGGAGAAGCCGCGAGCGGGAGGTGAGACCCCGCGCACGCGAGCACCCCCGCCCCAAGCAGGGCCCTCGCCCGACGGAGCCGCTCCCCTCAAATGCACAGGCGCTGCCGCCTGCGGGAGGAGGAGAGCGGGTGGGGAATACTCACACTGGGCCGGGTCGCGCGGGGACCTCGTCGGGAAGGACGCGCGGGCGCGCCGGCGAGCGGAGCCCCAACGGGTAGCGCCCGCGCCGCCTCCTCGGAAGGGAGGCCTCTACCGTCCGGCCGCGGACCTGCAGCCGCCGCCGGCCCCGCCCCGCCCCGCCCCGCCCCGCCCCTCTGGCCCCCTCACGCCCTGCCGGCTCCCTCCCCTCCTCTCTGCCCGCCGGGTGCAATCCGCTCCCTCCCGGAGACGAACGCGAAGCGATGTGAAAATCCTTCCACCAAAATGAGCTGTGATATCCCTTTGATGGCTGTAATTTATTCCAAATCGTCCCTGGACTGAAACGATCAATTAGCAGCCCGAAACGCACTGTGAAGTAAATTGTCACACTCTCTATTACAGGATGGTTATCGTATATTTATAAGGTGTGTTTTCTGCAATCTGAACCAACAAGGTGTTGAGCGATCAGTCATAAACGCACTTCTTCAAAAAGAGCGGGAGAGAAGCTCCAGCACTGTGTGGTAATGACTGTCATTCATTACCTCTCCCACCCTCCGCCAAGGGGGATGTTTCCTCTTGGCGTCTGGGGAGTGCAGTGAGGACGAGAGCTCTGCGCCAACTCACTTGGCCACTCGTGTGACCCTGGGAGCAGCGTCCCTGTGAACAACAAGGAGACTTGCAGCCCGAAGAGGAGAGCTTTCCTTGTTGTGTAAATACAGATTAGGCATAAGGATCATTTATTCTTACTCTCTCTGTCTTCACTCCCATCCGGGAGAATAATATCTTATTCTTTGCTTGTAAGATTCCAGCAGAATGTTTGCATTCTATATTTAATCTTAAATCTTTTTTCTTACTCAGGTCTCAGGGTGTTGCTCTCCTCTCTCTGCTATTTAGGTGTTATGTACTGTAGAGATTATGCCAGGGTGATACAAAGTTTACCCACGGAGAGAACTCTGTATTCTGAATTGGAATCTCTTCCAGAACACTTCTATCATTCATAAATGAGATGGCACAAAGTTCTGAGAAATTCATAAGAAATTCTCATTCAGTCTGGTAGGCTATCTTGACTGGACCAAGCCAGGGAAACATTGTTATTTTCCTTATAGTCATTCTCAATGACTGTACATGAATATACATCCAGAACTTCTGAGTTTCTCCTAACAAACTATCATCACATTATCTGTCATCCACCAACTACCTATCAATCAATTTTTAGAAAAGTTCTGGTTTGTATCCAGTTAATATTCCTTTTGACTGATAAACATAGCTCTACAGCCTAGCCTACTGATTATTGTGAGAAAAATTTAGCAGCCAGAAGTATACTTCCGTGAGCAAAAAAGTGACATTTGTGGAGAGTGAGTCACAGTGTGGAGTAAGATGCAGAGTTTACACCACACTCTTCTTAGGTTAACTGCCCCCATGATTTCTGCACATCAGGGCTTGTCTGCAATGCCAACCTCTGAAGAATGGCGAGAAAGGAAATCTGGTCCTGGTCTGGCATTTGAGTTCTAGAGGCAGCTGTTGCCACTGGGCCTCCCCCAGCATGTATGGGGCACCATGTCCCTCTCTCAGAAAGCAAAGGGGTTAGAGATCCTTGCCACATTTGAGTACTGGCATAGCAAAGAGCCAGACCGGGCACCTTCACCTTATACCTTCCAAAGTCATTGATTTAATAGCTAATCTGTATTGAGCACTTACTCCATGCCAGGCACTGTGCTTTAAATTATAAGCATTATCTTATTTAATCCTATCAACGAACTTATGGGGAAGCTTCTTTATTTTGCCAACAAGAAAACTGAGATCTGTCTAGGTAAGTAACTTATCCAAGGTCACACTCCTAGCAAGTGATGATCTCAAACCCAGGTCAATCTCCAACGTCCATGCTCTTCACCCCAATAATATAATACCTCAAAAATTTAAGATTTTGATTTAAGATTTTCCACCAAAAACATTGTAGTGGAGCTGATGATACAATGAAAGTGGTGAATTCTGGGAGAAAAATGAAAGAACAGCTGTTTGCAAAGGAAAGACACAGTAGATACTTACACCCCCACCTGGGTAGATTACCCCTTCTCTGTTCTACCCTTCCTACATCCCATGATTTCTTTTTCAGAGTTATCACCTGCCATCTGGTGTCTAGCCAGAGACCTCATCCCAGGTCAGTGATGACTGCTAAGCTTGGGGTGGGGATAGGGGGTAGGGTCAATGCAGCAGACCCCAAAGAAGGCAGAGCACCCTGGGGAGGAGGCTTAAGTGAGAGCCAGAGTTGGCCAGAGGCCCTTGTCCCAGACCCCCAGCTCTGCGAATGAAATGTTGCTTCCTAATGGACTTTAAATTACCAACATGCTAAACTCTCCCTTAATAGACTTGTAAAGATCTGCTTGCTACCTTTTTTCCCCTTCATGTAGAATTTGTAATCAAGAGCCCAATTTTGTCATTTGGAAATACTAATTATCTAATCACGCCACGCTGCATAACGTACTTGTCTGCCCAATTAGCTAGGACAATTATTAAAATTCAGAGGCCTAATTATGTCTCAATTTAATGCTGGCAAACTTGCATACAGAGCAGTAATTAAAATCCTCTTTCCCTCTGCCTTTAGGGCAGGGGATGATTAGGCCCTGTCAGGGGGTGTGCTGAACTAAACCAGTGAAGCGTATTGTGCAACATGACCCTGCATTGTTAAGTGTGTCAACATATTAACCTGAATTCCCTTCAGCCCCCACATAATCACATTTGGTGGAGGAATAAAGGAGCTAAAACATGAAGCATTTTATTAAAAAAACATAAATTCTTTTTAATTAATGCTATGAGAGTTCTGATGAATTTCATGCTTCCAAGTGCTGGAAGACATAAGACTGGTTCATCTAATTACTGGCAAATTTGCTCTTGTTAAAACTATTTTTTTCACTCTTTTAAAGAAAATGATTTTTTTTTCGTCGTGTAATAAAAAAGGGAAAAAAAAGAAACCCTAGTTAGTTGGCTTCCAGTAATAGAGTTGATTAAGTTTTGTTTGATGATGAAATACAAGTGAATGTTGACTTCCAAAAGAATCAAACCGAAGACTGGAGGCATTAAAAAAAAAAAAAAGGCTAGAATTTAATACTTGAAAGATGTTAATAAAAGTAAAACATTAAAAATCATAATATTGAAACAAATTTAAAATATTTATCTTTTGAGCTCTTAAGTTTGATGTCTAAAATAAAACCAACGTGAGGAGACCAGAGCACTACACAAATTCACATTGCTTTGGAAGTCCCTCAGTGTGCAGGAACCTAGCCAGTGTGTGTCTACTCTGCTAGCATCTCAGTCCTCTACAAACTAATGAGAGCCACAAAACCCATTAAGACTTCAGAGCTGTCCTCTAAATTCTGGCTTTCACTTATGATGGAATACATGATAGATTATTCATGTATTTAACTAAAGAAGGAAAGCATTCAACCTAGACCAAAAATGAATTATTCTGGAGAAAGAAGGACTTCTTTCAGTTGCCTCCAAACTTCTTGCTGCATGAATAGCTTCCAGAGAGCAAGACACACACACCCACACACACACACACACACACACAGAGTCACTTACTTGGACAGAGCTTACTCTCAATTGACCTTATTTTGAATCTCATGACAACCTTGTGACATAGTAGGTAAGACAAGCATGTCTCCATTTTATTAATGTGGAGCAGTCAAGATACTTGTCCACGCTCACCACTTTACACTCCCACTTCCTAATTATGGGCAGGGCAAGACTAGAACTCACTTCCCTTTGCTGGCCACTGTATCAGACAAAGGGGCTGTGGATGAGACACCAATGAGGGACACTTGGTTTAGTAAAACATCTCAAATTGAGATCAAAGTACAGATAATGTTATAAATAATGAGGCAACAAGGGAACAGCCTATATACCAACACCGGAGGACCTTCTGTCCTTCAGTCAATACTTATTTGCAACATGTTTAGTCATATTTGTTCATATTTGGTGCCTTTGGCCCATTTACTTCATCTTAAGTTTTTATATTCTGCAAGATATGGATAGTTACATCTAAGTTGGTAGTAGTAAAACTAGAATTCCTTCCTACTCTTGCTCTGGGTACAATGTGGGATAGAAGATGATGTTTAGGGACAATTCTGGCTGGTACATGACTCTTACTAACAAAGACAGTGACTACAGATAGTCTCTACAGGAGATGGTTGGCTGGACCCAGGACAAGCCCTTAGGCACTTGTGCTATAACACCAGGGGGGGTAGCCCCTCCCCCAGGCCTCCCACAGAGTATGCCCTATGTCTTGAAAATGGCCTTGCTCTAAGTCTCTTTGGATGGCAAACTGAAGTGCAAATCTGTGTTCTGACTTGTTCCCGTGGCTGTCAGCATGTTTTCCTCTTGTCAGCAGCAATTGACTGGTCAGGCTCACCCCTGTACAGCAATTGTAACAGCTCATTGACAGACTAGTGACCCAGCTGGACCTGATAATGGAAAACTATTGATTTTTGTGGGCTCCACGAATCTAAAATGAACGACCGATGTAATGTCATCAATTGTCTTGGACTCTGATAACCCAGGGGGAAAGTTTCAGGGATTGCTTGTATTTTCTGACGATGGTGTTTCAGAATCTCACTGAGTATATGTAAGAAACAGCCCATTTCTTGGGTGTTTTCCTTAAATGACCCCAAATAGTCCATCAGGGCTTCAATACCTAGGCTTGCGTGTTAAATAAAGTGGGAGCGAGCATTGCCAATTAGCCAAACTGGGACCTGATATACTGTTTAGGAAAGATACTTGAGAAGAGGCACTTTGGAAAGAAAATGTTTATTTTGTTATGAAACAAGCTCACAGAAAAGAAAAAAAAGTTGGGATTAAACCAAAATATATTGGCTCTCAAAGAGTCTTGAGGTATGAAATTGTGATAGGACTATTAGACTGCTTCTGCTTACCTGTGTTGCTTTGTTTTGCAGTAGACAGAAAGGCTTGAAAATAATGTAGAGGTGCCTTGGGTGTGTGTTGGGGGAAATCACTATTTAGTTTTGTTTTTTAAACACTCTTCTCCTTAGTCGGTCATTTCAAACCTCTAACATTGCTCAGTATATTCTTCAGAAACAAGAGCTGTTTCTTCTTGAGCCAAATTAGCAATGAGTTGGAGCTAATTTTGCCCACTAGACAAGTCCAGAAAACTCCGTAAGAGGACCCTGTGCTGAGATATGGGTAGACTATCTGTTAATTGCCTCTGCCAAAGGGAACTTCCTTTAAAAAAAAAAAGAAAAGAGAGAAGGCTGTTGATCTTGGCTGCCAACCTGATACATTTAGTTCACAATCCACTTGTAGTGAGAACATAATCATCTTATGGTCCTGATCAAATTCAGACATTCTTAGAAGACAGTTCTGTGGGCTAGACGAATCAGAGAGCACAGAAATAACACAGGTGCCTCCCCAACCGTTTGCTCAAAGAGAGCTAGAGAGAGAAGTCTCAGCGAGGAGCCAGAGAGAACAGACCCCAGAGATGACAAGTCCATGTGTGGCTGGGCTCCTATTCACAGGACGATCTTCACACTCTCCTGTAATGGTCCCTTTATGGCCTTTGATTATCGTCACCCCTTACAACACTACATCTCTGCTCTCCCAGCACTATGAAAAGCAACGTTGTTAACTGTTTGGCTGCCTGTTAGTGAAGACACACAAGGTTGACACCTGAAAGAAATTAAGCTAGACCTAAAATTCCACTGGCATTTTGACTTTAATAAATATAAAACACTTGGTGCAGAGAACAAACGATTTGCCCGATTCTGTGACGTGTCTTATGGCCCAGCTCAGGCATCAGCAGCCGAAGGTCAGGGGCTAGGTCTTACATGTTTTGGGGCTCTTCAGAGTGGCTGTCATGAGGACTTATATGTCACAGACACAATCAATAGTCACTGAAGGAAGAAGCAAAAAAGCTACTTTTAAATATAGAAAGATGAAGGTAAACATTTTCCAGTCTATAATAGATTTGGGAGAAAATAATTGAAATCAATGGCTTGTGCCTGTCCATGATGAAGTTTCATCTGTCTATGGTAAATATATGCACAAAGCTAAGTTAATGTGATTTTATAAAGCAAAATTTAACTTTTTAGAAATTTCAAGATTATATCTTTTTGGGATGTTAAACATTGTTCTTTTTTATGAATAATGATGATAGTAGGTGAAAGATGCTTTTAATTAATATCCTTACATGACAAGGCAAGATAAAAAGTGGGCAAAATCATGCATTGGTCCCAAATATCTTAAAAATTACTCTTCTGGGAAAGCCAAAAGAATGAGTGAATCTAAATAACCTATTCATACACTTTATTAAAATTAAAGCAATTACGGTCATATGACTGTCAATAAATAGAAATCTATTTGTGATTAAGACACACAGCACTAGTTGTGATAATTGTGACAACATTGGACTAAGATCTAGTCATTTGGAGCTTCTTTTGCATTTTTCTTCTACATTCTATCTTTACAAACCGGTTATAGATTTTTAAACCCAAATCTTTGATTTGATTGAAATGCTGAAAGATGTGATCTTAGTCACCATAATTTTAACTTCAAGATAATCTTTTCTGACAACGTGATTCTTACCTCCAGCTCTATGCAATGTCAGGTCTGTTGCCAGCAGCAGTTCCACAGTAATGATGCTGTTTGGAGGAAAAAATAATTTTGTTTCTTTGGTTTTTAAATTGATTTATAAAGTAAAAATTTTAATTCATACTATGTGATTTGCTGTGCTTTGTAACTTGTACTGTAGATTTAAATATATTAAACATCTTCCCTCCAATAACCAATCATAAAATTAGAGTATTTCTTAATAGAGGATTAATAACTCTGGGTCCAGTATCACCTCTGTTTTAACCTCTTCCTCATATCTTTCAAAATGCTTTAGTCTGCAAGTAATAGTTATTTCACAAAACAGCAGTGGAAAAATCTTGTGGTTTCTCTATTTGTGACAACATGGATGAACCTTGAGGGCATTATGCTAAGTGAAAGAAGCCAGACAGAGAAAGACAAATACTGTATGATCTCACTTATATGTGGAATCTAAAAATACCGAACTCATAACAGAGAAAAGATTGGTGGTTGCCAGAGGCAGGGGGTGGGGTGTGGGGAAAATGGGTAAAGGTGGTCAAACTTTCAGTTATAAGATAAATAAGTTCTGGGGATGTTATGTACAGCATGGTGACAATAGTTAACGATACTTTATTGTATAATTGAAAGTTGCTAAGAGGGGAGATCTTAAAAGTTCTTATCACAAGAAAAAAAATTTTGTAACTATGTGAGGTGATGGATGTTAACCCAACTTATTGTGGTAATCATTTTGCAATATTCAACCATATCAAACAATTATGTTGTACACCTTAAATTAGTACAATGTATATGTCAATTATATCTCAATCAAAACTTGGGGTAAAAAAATCTTGTGGTTCCAGGGTTGACTGATTTAGTATCTCAGTAATATCATCAAAGACCCAGATTTTTTCCGTATTTCTTTTCGGCCATCTCAGCATATTGGCTTATTGTTTATGCTCTCTTCCTTCATGGTGGCGATATGGCCATACCATTCCAGGTATCACATGCAGATAATAATATCCAGGAAAAGGGGAAATTCCTCTGTTGTGTCCCTTTTTAAGATTTGAAAAACACTTTCCCAGAAGCCCTTATTCTGACTTTACCTCGAGCCTCATCCAGATTTGTGTCACAGGCCTTTCTAAACCAGTCACTGGCAAAAGAAATAGACTTATCATGACTGGATTATTAAAGTAATCTATATCCATCCTCTGGTAATAGAGAAGGGCATAGCTTCCACTAAAGTACACCAGGCCTGAAAATAAATTATCTGAAAAAAATTAAGTTTCTATTAACAAGGAAGAAAAAGGGACACATGAACTTAGAATAACGGTTTTGATGACATCCCTCTTAGAAGCCAGCCATCATGGAAGAAGTTCAGATATCCTGAGGACACCATACTCTGAGGAAGCCTGAGCTAGCCACTTGGAGAAATACTGAGGCACCAGACAAGTGAGCAAGACCTTCTTGAACCTTCCAGCTCAGTCCAAATGGATGCAGCCAAGTAAATAACCCAAGACAAAGGAGCAGAACAGCTCAGCCAAGCCCAGCCCAAACTCTTGACCCAAAGACTCTTGAGAGATAAAACAGCCTCTAAGATTTGGAGTAGTTTGTTACATAGCAATAGATAAATAGAACATTGCATAATATGATGTCTAGAATAGAGAGACCGTTCAAATATAAAGACACTGATAGGCTGACATTAAAAGATGCAAAATGGGCCGGCCCCGTGGCTTAGCGGTTAAGTGCGCGCCCTCCGCTGCGGGCGGTGCGGGTTCGGATCCCGGGCCCGCACCATTGCACCGCCTCTCCGGCCATGCTGAGGCCGCGTCCCACATACAACAACTAGAAGGATGTGCAATTATGACATACAACTATCTACTGGGGCTTTGGGGGGAAAATAAATAAATAAATAAAATTATAAAAAAAAAAAAGATGCAAAAGGGTATACCATGAAAATACTAAGTGTATGAAAACTGGAATTACTATATTAATATGAGACCAAAATAGACTTCAAGACAAAGAGTGTTGCCAGCAATAACGAGTACTATTTCACAATAATAGAAGGGTCAAGTCATCAGAAACATATTACAATTTTATGTGTATATGTATGTAAATCAGATATTTTGTGATTAAAAACATTAAGCAAAAACTGACAGAACTAAAGAGAGAAATAGATAATCCAAAATTATAATTAAAGATTTTAATGCCCCTCCAACAACTAGACCCCCCAAATCATTAAGAATATAGAAGATCCAAACAACACAATTAATCACCTTGACATAATTGACATTTATAGAACACTACAACCAACAACTGTAGAATACACATTATTTTCAAGGGCACATAAAATGTTCACCAAGATAGACCATATGCTGGGCCGTAAAATATGTATGTCTCAATAAATTTGAATAAACTGAAATGATACAAAGTATGTTTCTGACCATAAAAGAATAAAATTAGAAATCAATAACAATAAGATATTCAAAAAAGCCCTCAAATATTTGGAAATTAAATAACACATTTCTAATAACCCATAGGTCAAAGAAGAAATCACAAGGAAAATTAGAAAATATTTTGAACTGAATGATAATGAAAGAAAGATCTAAAATCAATTATCTAAGTTTCTCCATTAAAAAACTGGGAAAAGGGCCGGTCCTGTGGCTTAGCGGTTAAGTGCGCGCGCTCCGCTACTGGCGGCCCGGGTTCGATCCCGGGCGCGCACCGACGCACTGCTTCTCTGGCCATGCTGAGGCCGCGTCCCACATACAGCAACTAGAAGGATGTGCAACTGACATACAACTGTCTACTGGGGCTTTGGGGGAAAAAATAAATAAATAAAATTATATAAAAAAAAAACTGGGAAAAGATGAGCAAATTAAATCTTGAGTAAGTACTTTTACTTAGGAAATAATAAAGAAAACAGAAGACAAAAGCAGAAATCAATAACATAGAAAAATAAAACAATAGAGAACATTAACAAAGCCAAAATTTGGTTTTTTGAAAGATTAATAAAATTGATAAACCTTTAGCTAAGCTAACCAAGAAAAAATAGAAAACACAGATTTAAAATATCAGGAATGAAAGAGCGGATATCACCACAGATCCTACAAATATCAAAAGGATAATAAGGAAACATTATGAACAATCCATAAACCTTCATATATGACAACATAAATAAAATGGACAAATTTCTTAAAAAAACAAAACTAATCAAAACTGATGTATTATAAAATAGAAAATTTAAATAACCCTATATCTCTCCAAGATGTCAAATTCATTATTAAAACAACAACAAAAACAACAAAACTCCAGGCCCTGTTAATGTCACTGGTGAATTCCATCAAGTCTTAAGAGTAGTAATGATGTCAATCTTAAAATAGAGACCATTTCCAGGCTCCTTTTATGAGACCGGTATAACTCGGATGCCAAAACCTTTAAAAGACATTATATAGACAGAAAATTGCAAACCAGATATCCTCTATGAACATAGATGCAAAACTCATTAACAAAACATTAACAAATTAAATCCAGCCATATATAAAAAGGATGCATAGCGTAATCAAGTGAAGTTTATCCCAGAAATTCAAAGTTAGTCCATCATCTGAAAATCAATATAATTCAGCACATTAACAAAATAAATGAGAAAAACCATTTGAACATCTCAATATATACAGAAAAAGCATTTGATAAAATTTAAATTTTAATAAAAATTTTCAGCAAACTACAACTATGGCAACTATGTTGTGATATAATAAGAAAGATATATATTTTGTTTTTTGTCCAGAACTTCTAACCCCTTGTAATTTCCTAAGTAATAAGACCTATAAGGGCATTTTTTGGTCACAATATTTAGTTTTTGTTCCCAGTTCCTGAAATAGCTCCAGAGCATAAAGGTGAAATGAGAATCTTTTGCTGTTCATAACAAGCCCCTTTCAACCCCATCTGAGTTTATGTTACTGAGCTGATTTTTGAAAAGTCCTTACATCACCATAGGATGGGGGTGGTTGCCAGGGAACCATCCACGTGATTAGAAGGTTGGAACTTTCAGTCTCCTATCCCCCACTCCCCACCCCCCCGACCTCTGGGGGAGGGAAAGGGACCGGAGGTTGAATCAATCACCAATGGCCAATGATTTAATTAATCATGCCTATTAATGAAGGCTCCATAAATATTCTAAAGTCGGCATAGGGTGGGAGTATGTGTGTGGGGGGTCCAGAGAGCTTTATAGAATTCACTGAGTTGGTGAACGTGTGGAGACGCGTGGAAGCTCCACACTCTTCCCCCGCACCTTTCTCTGTGCATCTCTTCCATCTGCCTGTTACTGAGCTGTATCCTTTTACAATAAACTGGTAACCTAGTAAGTCAACTGTTTTCCTGAGTTCTGTGAGCCTTTCTGGCTAATGATCAAACCCAAGGAGGGGGTTGAGGGAAGCTCTGATTTATAGCTGGTCGGTCAGATGCACAGATGACAACCTGGACTTGCAATTGGCATCTGAAGTGGGGGTGATCTTGTGGAACTGACCCTATCTCCAGGTAGACAGTGTCAGAATTGAGTTAAATTATAGGACATCCAGCTGGTATACGGAAAATCAGAGATTTGCATAGTGTGAGGAAAAACCCACATACATTTGGCGACCAGAAGTGTCAGAAGTGAAGTATTGAAAGTATTCTGTGAGTAGACAGAACACAGAAGTGTTTTTCCTGCATAGCATCTATGAAAAATAAACAGCTAACATCATACATAATGGTAATGTGTTGAATACTTTCTTCCTAAGATTGGGAATAAGGCAACAATGCCCACTCTTCTTACAACTTAGCACTTAGAGTTCCTATCTAGGGCAATAAAGCATGAAAAAACCCATAAATATTTGAAAGGAAGGAATATAAATATCTTTGTTATCTCTATTTGCAGATGAATTTAATTAATTAATTAAGTTAATTTAACAAATATGATGGTTAGTTATATGTGTCAACTTGGCTGGGCCGTGGTGCCCAGATATTTGGTCAAATATTATTCTGGATGTTTCTGTAAGGGTGTTTTTGGGTAAGATTAACATTTAAATCAGTGGACTTTGAGACTGCCCTCCATAATGTGGGTGGGCCTCATCCAATCAGTTGAAGACCTGAGTAGAACAAAAGACTGACCTCCCCTGAGCAAGAAGCAATTCTGCTGGTAGATGGCCTTCAGACTTGAACTGCAACATTAGCTCTTCTCTGGGTCTCCACTCTGTTGACCAATCCTGCAGATTTTGGACTTGTCAGCCTCCATAATCATGTAGGCCAATTTCTTAAAATAAATCTTTCTGTCTCTATATATTCACGCCCTATTGATTCTGTTTCTCTGGAAACCCCTATTACAAAAAGGTAGAAAGATACAAGGTCAACATATAAAAATCAGTTGTATTTATTTTATTTCTATATACTAGCGGCAAACAATTAGAAAATAAAATACAAAAAACAATTCCATTTACAATAGCATAAATAACATAAAACATTTAGTAATGAATTTAACAAAATGTATGTGAGACTTCTGTCTATACTGAAAACTACTGAATATTGCTAAGAGAAATTAATAAGACCTGGATAAATAAAGAAGCATTCTACATTTATGGATTGGAAGATTCAATGCTGTTAAGATGTCAGTTCTCCCAAAATTGATCTATAGATTCAATATAATCACAATCATAATGCCAGCAGACTTTTAAAATAGAAATTGACAAGTGATTCTAAAAATTATATGAAAATGCAAAGGACCTAAGGCATCCAAAACAGTCTTGAAAAAGAAGAACAAAACTGGAAGACATATTATCTGACTTCGTGACTTATTATAAAGCTACATTCACCAAGGGCAGTATGGTATTGTCATAAATATAGACAATTAAACTGAACAGAGAGTCTTAAAAATAAAGCCATATATACAAGGCCGTTTGATTTTCAAAGTTCACAAGGTAATTCAATGGAGAAGAATAGTCTTTTCAGTTAATTAGTTCCATGGAGGAAATGTTGATTCCAGAGCTGGGGCAAGAATAGTAAAAGGAGCTCATGGTGGGCTACAGTCTCAGTGTGTCCCAAAGGACAGGTGGGGATTATTGTCCTACTCCTGGCTATGTCCCACTCTGCCTCCTGAGGCATCAAAGATCTCTGCTCTTTTCCCCAAGGCCCTCAGAACCTCTTGGGAAAACAGCCTTAGGTGAGGGTGAAGCTTTTCCAAAGGGCCCAGGTATGAGTTATGAGGTGTTCTGAGGGACCAAGACAAACCCTTTGCTCACCTCCTAAACCCACTCTCACCAACCCCACACACTTTTGCATAGCTTTTTAAAAAAAATTGTGGCAACATACACGTAGCATAAAATTTACTATCTTAACCATTTTTAGGTGTACGGTTTAGTGGCATTAAGTACATTCATATTGTTGTGCAACCATCACCACCATCCGTTCACAGAACTCTTTTCACCTTGCATCACTAAAACTCTGCACCCATTCAACAATAATTCCCATTCCTCCCTCCCTCCAGTCCCTGGTATCCACCATTCTACTGTCTCTATGAATTGACTATTCTAGCTACCTCATATAAGTGGACTCATACAGTATTTGTCCTTTTGTGACTGGTTTATTTCACTTAGCATAATGTCTTCAAGGATTCATCTACGTTGTAGCATGTGTCACAGTTTCCTTCCTTTTTTAGGCTGAATAATATTCCATTGTATGAATATACATTTTGTTTATCCACTCATCCATCAATGGACACTTGGGTTGCTTCCACCCTTCTTGGCTATTGTGAATAATGCTGCTATGAACATGGGTGTACAAATATCTCTTCAAGACCCTCCTTTCAATTCTTTTGGGTATATACCCAGAAGTGGAATTGCTGGATCATATGATAATTCTATTTTTTTAACTTTTTGAGGAATCACCATACTGTTTTCCATAGCAGCTGCATCATTTTATATTCCCATCAACAGTGCACAAAT
The DNA here is from genome assembly GCF_057802395.1 of Ceratotherium simum simum. NCBI lineage: Eukaryota > Metazoa > Chordata > Mammalia > Perissodactyla > Rhinocerotidae > Ceratotherium > Ceratotherium simum. Next base: position 73,130,945 of record NC_141901.1, on the reverse strand, counting down.
GTTCTAATTTCTCCACTTTCTCGCCAACACTTTTTATTGTCTGGTCTTTTTTGTATGTGTGTGTGAGGAAGATCAGCCCTGAGCTAACATCCATGCCAATCCTCCTCTTTTTGCTGAGGAAGACTGGCCCTGAGCTAACATCTATTGCCAATCCTCCTCCTTTTTTTCCCTTTTTTCTCCCCAAAGCCCGAGTAGATAGTTGTATGTCATAGTTGCACATCCTTCTAGTTGCTGTATGTGGGACGCCGCCTCAGCATGGCCAGACAAGTGGTGCACTGGTGCGCACCTGGGATCCGAACCCGGGCCGCCAGTAGTGGAGCGTGCGCACTTAACCGCTAAGCCATGGGGCCGCCCCCCCCCCTTTTTTTTTGATAGTAGCCATCCTAATGGGTATGATTGTGGTTTTGGTTTGCATTTCCCTAAAATGTTGAGCATTTTTTCATGTGCTCATTGGCCATTTGTGTACCTTCTTTGAAGGAATGTCTATTCAAGTCCTTTGCCCATTTTTTAATCAGGTTGGATTTTTTTGTTTTGTTTTTTGCATAGCTATCTAAAGATTTCAGTTTATTTATATACATTTTAATATTACACAAGTAAATGCATGAATACATTCTCATTTTAAAAATTCAAACAATATAAAGGTATATAAGTAAAAGCAAAATATTCCATTCATGCCTCCTGCCCCCAGCATGTACATCTCCTTTCCCTCCTCCTCTATAAGTTTGGTTCAGAGTAGGGCTACTGGCTGTTCAAATCCCGACCCTGCTAAGTACCAGCTGTGAGGTGTCAGGCAGTTGCTTAACATTTCCTCATCACTACCTACCTCACTGAGTGGTAGGGATAGTAATAGTGCCTACCTCGGTGAGTTTTGATAATTGAGTTAGTTCATGTAAAGTGGTTAGAACAGTGCCAGGCACATAGTTAAGTACTACATAAGTGTCGCCTCCTATGATCAGTTTGGCACGTCCCTTTGTAGAGCTTTCCTATGACCTGATGCACATACATGCACATTCAGAAATAGTTCACGTGGGGGTGCTTCCCGATGTTTGGCCAATGTTTCGCACTCCTTCTGTGCTCGTCACACCCTGCCCATCCCCAACCACATGCCATCAGGTTCTGACACTGGAGGTGTCTGACTGCCAGATTTGCTCACAGGTTGACTTAAGTGGACCCTTCCTGCAGCTCTCGGGTGGAGTTACAGCAGGGGCTGGACCGGCTTCTTGACATTATCCAAGGGGTGATTCTTTGGTGGCTAACAAAGGATTCAAAAGGACTGAGTCTAGTCTGTTTTGCCACTAAATGTACCTTAAGGACATGGTGACCTTATCCAATTCCAAAAGCTTTGAGGAGAATGTGCATCTTTTTGGAAATCTTTTTTTGAGAGTGCAGCAAAGGACAATTATACCTCATGACACGCAGGAAAACCCTCTAAAACACCTCTTTGTCTATCCGCAAAGCCACACTTCTTGGCAACAGTCAGAACGTCTCTCTTTCCCTCTCCCCTTAGACTGCCTTCACTGGGTTGTGGCTCTCACTGCCTTCAGGGGCTCTTTGGGGGCTCTGTATTTCTTCCCATGTGGAGTAAGCTACCCTCCTTCAATTCCCATCACTTCTCACTCCAGGCCCGGCAGTGACAAGGTCCGGTAGCAACAAGGAAAGGTAAGATGGTAAGGAAAGAAAACACTTTGAATTTAATATATTGTTTTATTCCTGGCACATAATTAACCCTAAGCAAGTCATTTTTTCCCTGGCCCGGAGTCCTTGCCCTCCCCCTCTTCCCCTTCCTTCTCTCCCCTTTCCAGGTCACTGTCATGGAAGGCCCCACCAGCTCCATTCAAGAATACCTCATCTCCAAAACAAGTTTGAGGACTCCTGCCTTGGCAATTCTGGGCCCTTCTTTCCCCTAAGAAGGAGAAGCTGCCTTCTGAGAATAACTTATATCTTTGTCATTACATTGTATGATTGAGGGGAAAAAAACTGAGAAATTATGAATGCTTTAGAAATCATTCATATTAAATATGCCCTTAACAGCACAAATTTTTTCTCAGCTGGACTTAGGCCTGACCTTATTCTCACTCTCCAGAGAAAGTCTGGCCATCATATTTCCTCTATTTGTTACAGTAAAAGGCAAAAGATTTCTCTAATATTTTCAATATGCAGGTTTTTTGAGGCTCACACAGTCCCTGAAGGTTTGTTTTGTTTTTGTTTGTTTGTTTTTTTTGGTGAGGAAGATTGGCCCTGAGCTAACATCTATCACCAATCTTCCTCTTTTTGCTTGAGGAAGATTCACCCTGAGCTAACATCTGTGCCAATCTTCCTCTATTTTGTATGTGGGTCGCCACCACAGCATGGCCACCAATGAGTGGTGTAAGTCCACGCCTGGGATCTGAACCTGTGAACCCGGGCTGCCAAAGTGGAGTGCACCAAACTTAACCACTGCACCAAGGGGCCAGCCCTGTTTTGTTTTTTTAAAGCATCGGCTAACTTTTAATCAAAGCTTTGCAAGGGAAAGCAGGGGTAGGGGGAGAGACAGGAAAGGGAGGAACTCTGTTGCAAACAGCTCTTTTTAGTCATGAATATGTTGAGAACATCTTTGTTTTTAAAAAGCAGTACCTGGTCAATTTATGCCCTTTCTGTTTGGAAGTAACAGCCCAATTTTCACCAATCCATGTGGCATAGGAGTCCTTGGTCTCCCATTGGGCCATGCCGCTGATAGTATTGGCAACTTTCACTGAGATTCCCAATTCACTATTAAACATTTGTTCTTACCTGGAAGCTTTCCAAGGCTGTGAAATTTTTTGAGGTTCATAAGAGTTTATTAGAGGCACCTCTGCATTTACAGGTCAGGAAATTGAGTTAGTATGAATTTAAGCCCCACGCAATTAGATGCTGAGCAGAGCCTAACCTAACCTTTCCTTCATGAATAATAATAAAAAAGAAAATCAATTATTTTCACATTATTTACTATTTACTTTGTAAAAAATCTCCCCAAATTTCCAAATTTTCTTGAAGCCCAGAGAGAAGGGTTTGGAATTTTAAATAAGGCTGTCAAGGAAGGTCTTACAGAAAAGGTGACATTTGAGTAAAGACTCGAAGGAAGTGAGAGAGCCATGTAGAGATGCCAGGGAAAAGCATTCAAAGCCAAAGGAACAGCAGTGTACAGGCCCTGAGATAGAAATGTGCCTGGTCTGTTCAAGAAGCAATGAAGTGGCCAGAATGGCTGGCACAGAACAAGCAAGGGGAGTAGTAGAAGAGGAGGCAGACAGACGTTGGGGTGAAGATGGAGGCAGATCACATAAAGGGTTACTGTAAATTGGTTTACTTTGGCTTTTGCTTAAAGTGAGATTGGAAGGCACTGGAGGATTTTAAGCAGATAAATGGTGTGATGTGACTTGTGTTTTAATAGAATCACCAGAATTCTGTGTTGAGAATAGGCTGAAAGAGGGCAAGAATAGAGAAAAGTTAGAAGCCTATTAAAATAAGCCAGGTGAAAATGATGGTGACTTTGATCAGGATGGAAATGGTAGAGCTGGTAAGAAGGGGTTGAATTCTAGATGTATTTTTTATTTCCTTAACTTTATCAAGATGTAATTTATATACAATAAAATATACCCATTTAAGTGTGCATTTCTATGTATTTTGACAAATTTCTGTAACCACTACCACAATCAAGATATAGAATATTTCATCGCCCAAAAAATTTCCCTTGTGTCCCTCCGAAGTCAAAGCATCCCACCCCCACTCCAGGCAACCACTGATTTGCTTTTGGTCACTATACTTTAGATTTCTCTTTTCTACAGTCTCATATAAATTGGAACTATACCTCATGTTTTTTTGTGTCTGGCTTCTTTCACTCAGCTTGTTTTTGAAATTTACCCATGTTTTTGCATGTATCAGTCATTCATTCGTTTTTATTGCTGAGTAGTATTCCATTGTTGGATAAACCATGGTTTATTTATTCAATACTGTTAATGGACATGTGGGTCATTTTCTGCTTTGAACTATAATGAATAAAGCTGCTATACATACTGTGTAAAGTCTGTGTGTGGATATGTTTTTATTTGAGTAAATACCTAGGAATGTGTTTGTCATGGTAAATATATTATGGGTCACAGTAAGCATATTTTAACTTTATAAGAAACTGCCAAACTATTTTCCAAAGTGATTCTATCATTTTACATTCTCACCAACAACGTGTGAGAATTTTGGTTGCTCTGTATCTTTGCCAACATTTGTTAGTCTTTTTAATTTTAGCCATCCTGATGGGTGTGTAGTATGTGTGGTTTGGAAACATTTGCCCAACAAATTCTTTGACACTCCTCCCATCAAAAGTCTAATTTCTCTCTCCTTGAATGTGGGCTGGATTTAGTGACTCCCTTTTTTTTTCATCTTTTATTTTTGCAAATTTTTTTTATTGAGATATAATTCATATACATAAAACTCACCATTTGAAAGTATACAATTCAGTGGTTTTTAGTATGATGTGCAACCATCACAACTATCTAATTCTAGAACATTTCTATCACACCGAAAAGAAACCTCATACCTGTTAGCAGTCATTCCCATTCCCCTCCCCACTTTGCACCCCCCCCACCATTCCCTGGCAACCACTAATCTGCTTTCTGTCTCTATGGATTTACCTATTCTGGATATTTAATACATGGAATCTTACAGAATTTTCCTTTTGTGTCTGGATTCTTTCACTTAGCATAATGTTTTCAAGATACATCCATGTTTTAGCATGTATGAGTACTTAATTCATTTTTTTGAATATTATTTCATTGTACAGATATACCACATTTTGTTTATCCATTCATCCATTGATGGATATTTGGGCTGTTTCCACTTTTTGGCTATTTTTAATAATGCTACTACGAAACTTCACGTGCAAATTGTTGTGTGAACATGTTTTCAATTCTTCCTTTTTGAGAAACTGCCAAAGTGTTTTTCAAAGTAGTTACAATCCCACCAGCAATATATAAAGTTCCAATTTCTCCACATCCTTGCTAACACATTTTGTCTATCTTTTTGATTACAGCCATCTTATTTGGGTGTAAAGTGGTATCTCATTGTGATTTTGGTTTGTGTTTCCCTAATGACTGATCTTGTTGAGCACCTTTTCACATCGTTATTGGCCATTTGTAAGTATTCTTGAGAGAAATGTCTATTCAAATTCTTTGCCATTTAAAAAATTGGGTTATTTATTTGTTATTGAAATGTAATATCAGATATATGATTTGCAAATATTTTCTCCCATTCTGTGGGTTGTCTTTCACTTTCTTGATAGTGTCCTTTGATGCAACAGCTTTTAATTTCAATTAAGTCCAATTTTCTGTTTTTTCTTTTGTTGCTTATGTTTTGTTGTCATATCTAAGAAACTGTTGCCTAATCCAAGATCACAAAGATTTATACCTATGTTTCCTTCTAACAGTTTTTTTAGTTTTAGCTCTTACAACATTTAGGTTGTTAATACATTTTGAGTTCATTTTTGTATATGGTGTGAGGCCATGGTCCAAATTCATTCTTTTGCATGAGGATAGCTAGTTGTCCCATCACCATTTGTTGAAAACACTATTCTTTCCCCCACTGAAGGGTCTTGGCACCCACGTCAAGAGTGTTAGGATTTTCTATATATAAAGATCATGTCATCTGCAAATAGAGATCGTTTTACTTCCTTTTTCCCAATCTGAATCACTTTATTTCTCTTTTTCTTCCCTAATTGCCATGGCTAGAATCTCCAGTACAATGTTGAATAGAAAGGGTGAGAGCAGACATCCTGTTCCTGTTCATGACTTAGGGGCAAAGCTTTCAATCTTTTACCATTAAGTATGATGTTAGCTGTGGATTTTTCATAGATGCCCTTTATCAGATTGAGGAAATTCTCTTATTCCTTGTTCATTGAATGTTTTATCAATGTTGCTTTTTTTTTCAGCTTCACTGCGGTATAATTGACATACAGGAATTGTATATATTTAAGGTGTACAACTTGATGTTTTGATAGGTATACATTGCCAAATGATCACACAATCAAGCTAATTAACATATCCATCACCTCACACAGTTGCCATTTTTGTGTATGTGTGTGGTGAGAACACTTAAGATCTATCCTTTTAACAAATTTCAAGTATACAACACAATATTGCTTACTGTAGTCCTCATGCTGTACATTAGAACTCTAGACCTCATTCATCTTGCATAACTGAAATTTTGTGCACTTTGACCAACATCTCCCCATTTCCCCCACCTCCACCACTACTTTCTGGCAACCACCATTCTACTCTCTGCTCCTATGGGTTCAAGTTTTAGGTTTCATACATTAAGAGTGAGATTATGCTATATTTGTCTTTCTGTGACTGGCTTATTTCACTTAGCATAAGGTCCCCCAGGTTCATCCAGGTTGTTGCAAATGGTAAGATTTCCTTTTTTTTTTTCCTTTTAAGGCTGAATAATATTCCTGTGTGTGTGTATCTCGTATTTTCTTTACCCATTCATCTGTTAAGAGACACTTATGTTGTTTCCATATCTTGGCTATTGTGAATAATGCTGCAATGTACATGGGAGTGCAGATATCTCTTTGTGATATTGATTTCATTTCCTTTGGATAAATACCCAGAAGAGGGATTAATGAATCTCATGGTAGTTCTATTTTTAGTTTTTTGAGGAATCTCCATACTATTTTCCACAATGGCCGTACCAATTTGCATTCTCACCAACAGTATACAACGGTTCTCTTTTCTTCACATCCTCACCAACATTTGTTATCTCTTGTCTTTGATAATAAACATTCTAACAGATGTGAAGTGATATCTCATTGTGGTTTTGATTTGCATTTCCCTGATGATTAGAGATGGTAAATACCTTTTCATGTACCTTCTGGCCATTTGTATGTTTGTATGTCTTCTTTCAAGAAATATCTGTTCACGTCCTGTGCTCATTTTGTTTTAATCTGGTTTGTGTTTGTTTTGTTTTTGCTATTGAGTTGTATGAGTTCCTTATATATTTTGCATATTAACCCTTTATCAGATATGTGGTTTGCAAATGTTTTCTCCCTTCAATAAGCTGCCTTTTCATTCTGTTAATTGTTTCCTTTGCCTCTGCAGAAGCTTTTTAGTTTGATGCAATCCCACTTGTCTATTTTTGCTTTTGTTGCCAGTGCTTTTGGTGTTATGTAGACAAGATCAATGTCAAGAAGTGTTTTCCCTGTTTCCTTCTAGTAGTTTTATAGTTTCAGGTCTTACATTTAAGTCTTTAATCCACTTTGAGTTGATTTTTGTATTTGGTGTGAGATGTCCAAATTTATTCTTCTGTATGTGGGTACTCAGTTTTCCCAACACGATTTATTGAAGAGACTATCCTTTCCCCATTGCGCATATTGGCACCCTTGTTGAGGATCAGTTGACCATAAATGTGTGGATTTATTTCTGGTTTCTCTAGTCTCTTCCATTGGTCTATATGTCTGTTTTTATGCTAATACCATACTGTTTTTATTGCTGTAGATTTGTAATATATTTTGAAATCAAGGAGTATGATACCTCCTACTTTGTTCTTCTTGTTCAAGATTGCTTTGGCTATTTGGGGTCTTTTGTGGTTTCATATGAATTTTAGGAGGGTTTTTTCTATTTTTATTTATTTATTTTTATTATTTTTTGTGAGGAAGATTGGCCCTGAGCTAACATCTGCCAAGCCTCCTCTTTTTTTGCTGAGGAAGACTGGCCCTGGGCTAACATCCATGCCTATCTTCCTCCACATTATATGGGACACTGCCATAGCATGGCTTGACAAGCAGTGCATTGATGCATGCCCGGGATCTGAACCAGCAAACCCCAGGCCGCCACAGCGGAGGCGTGCACTTAACTGCTTGTGCCACTGGGCCGGCCCTGGTTTTTTCTATTTTTATAATGAATGCCATTGGGATTTTGATAGAGATTGCATTGAATCTGTAGATAGCTTTGGGTAGTATAGGCATTTTAACAATATTAACTCTTGCAATCCATGAGCATGGGATGCCTTTCCATTTATCTGTGCCTTCTTTAATTTCCTTCATCAATGTTTTATAGTTTTCAGTGTATAAGTCTTTCACCTCTTTGGTTAAGTTTATTCCTAAGTATTTTATTCTCTTTGTGTGTGTGTGAGGAAGATCAGCCCCGAGCTAACATCCAATGCCAATCCTCCTCTTTTTGCCAAGGAAGATTGGCCTTGGGCTAACATCCATGCCCATTTTCCTCTTTATATGGGACGCTGCCACAGCATGGCTTGACAAGCGGTGTGTCTGTGCATGTCCTGGGTCCGAACCTGCGAACCCTGGGCCGCCGAAGTGGAGCACACGCACTTAACTGCTGCACCACCACGCTGGCCCCAGTATTTTATTCTTTTTCTTGTGATTGTAAATGAGATTGTTTTCTTAATTTCCTTTCAGGTAGTTCATTGTTAGTGTATAGAAACATGACTAGTTTTTGTATGTTGATTTTGTATCCTGCAACTTTACTGAATTCATGTATTAATTCTAACAGGTTTAGTGATTGGGTCTTTAGGATTTTCTACATATATAATCATGTCATCTGCAAAAAGAGATAATTTTACTTTTTCCTTTCTGATTTGGATGCCTTCTATTTCTTTTTCTTCTCCGAGTCTTGTCCTCTGGCCAGGACTTCCAGGACTATATTGAATAGAACTGGAAAGAGTGGGCATCCTTGCTTATACCAATCTTAGAGAAAAAGTTTCAGTTTTTCCTTATTGATTAAGATGTTAGCTGTGGACTATTCATATATGGCCTTAATTTTGTTGAGGTAAGTTCCTTATACACTTATATTGTTGAGAGTTTTTTATCATAAATGGATGTTGAATTTTGTCAAATGCTTGTTATGCATCTATTGAGATGATGACGTGGTTTTTCTCTTTTATTCTGTTAATGTGTTGTGTCACATTTATTGATTTGCATTGAATCATTCTTGTATCTCAGGATAAAGCCCACTTGATCACAGTGTATAATCCTTTTAATGTGCTGTTGAATTTGGTTTGTTAGTATTCTATTTAAGATTTTTGCATCTATATTCATTAAGGATATGGGTTTGTAGTTTTCTTTTCTTGTGGTGTTTCCCCTGGCTTTGGTATCAGGGTGATGCTGGCTTCATAAAATGAGTTTAGATGTGTTCCCTCTTCTTCCAATTTTTGGAAGAGTTTAAGAAGGATTGGTATTAATTCTTCTTTGAGTGTTTGGTAGAATTCATTCATGAAGCCATCTGGTCCTGGGGTTTTCTTTGTTGGCAAGTTTTTGATTACTGATTCAATCTCCATATTTTTTATTGGTCTGTTCAGGCTTTCTATTTCTTCTTGATTCAGTCTTGGTAGGTTGTATGTTTCTAGGAATCTATCCATTTCTTTTGGTTATCCAATTTATTGGCATATAATTGTTCATAATGGTCCTTTTTATTTCTGACACATCCACCGTAATGTCTCCTCTTTCATTTCTGATTTTATTTGAGTCTTCTTTTTTTCTTAGTTTAGCTAAAGGTTTGTCAATTTTGTCTTTTCAAAAAACAAACTCTTAGCTTTGTTGATTTTTTTCTATTTTTTTAATATTCTCTATCTGATTTATTTCTGCTATAATATGTATTATTTCCTTTCTTCTGCTAACTTTGGGCTTTATTTTTCTTGAAAAAAAAGAAAAAGAGAAATCAAAGCTTGAATACAAACCTTGAAAAAGTTCCTTGAGGTATAGAGTTAGGTTGTTTATTTGAGATCTTTCTCTTTTTTTAATGTAGGTGTTTATCACTATAAACATCCCCTTTAGTACTACTTTTGCTGCATTCCATAAGTTTTGGTATGTTGCATTTTCATTTTCATTTATCTTGAGATACTTAAAAAATTCCCTCTTGATTACCTCTTTGACGGTAGGTTGTTCAAGACTGTGTTGTTTAGTTTCCATGTATTTGTGAATTTTCCTGTTTTCTTACTGTTATTGATTTCTAGTTTTATTCTCTTGTTGGAAAAGATACTCAGTATGACTTTGATCTTCTTAAATTTGTTAAAACTTTTTTTGTGACCTAATATATGATCTATCCTGGGGAGTGTCCCATGTGCACTTGAGAAGAACGTATATTATTCTGCTATTGGGTGGAAAGTTCTATATATATTTGTTAGGTCCATTTGGTCTATAGTGTTGTTCAAGTCTGCTGTTTCTTTATTGATTTTCTGTCTGGATGTTCTATCCATTATTGAAAGTGGATATTGAAGTCTCTGACTATTATTGTATTGCTACCAATTTCTACTCTAGATCTGTAAGTACTATCTTTATATATTTAGGTGCTCTAATGTTGGGTGCATATATATTTACAATTGTTATATCTTCTTGTTGAACTAACACTTTTATCATTATATAATGACATTCTTTGCCTCTAGAGACGGCTTTTGACTTAAAGACTATTTTATCTGATATAAGTTTAGCTACTCATGCTTTCTTATGGTTACCATATGTATGGAATATCTTTTTCCATCCCTTCACTTTCAGCTTAGGAGTGTCCCTGAATCTACAGTGAGTTTCTTGTAAACAGCATATAGTTGGATAGGTTTTTTAATCCATTCAGCCACTCTGTCTTTTAAATGGGGCATTTAATCCATTTACATTTAAAGTAATTATTGATAGGGAAGAACTTACTTTTGCCATTTCGTTAGCTGTTTTTTTTGTCTTGTAGTTCTTTTATCCTTCTTTTTCTCTCTTGCTTTCTTTGTGTTTTGCTGTTTTTTTTTTTTTTTTTTTGTATTAAAAGGCTTTGATTTCTCTTTTTCTTTTGTGTAACTTCTATAGGTATTTTCTTTGTGGTTACCATGGGGCTTACATAAGATATCTTATATTTAAAATAGTCTATTTTAAACTGATAACAACTTACCTTCACTTGCATACAAAAACTCTACACTTTCACCTCTCCTCCCCTCCACATTATATGCTCTTGATGTTACAATTTACATCTATTTATATTGTGTGGAAGGATGTTGGATTTTGCCAAATGCTCTTTCTGCATCTATTGAGATGATCATCTGTTTTTCCCCTTTATTCTATTAATATGGTGCAATACATTGATTTTCATATTTTGAATCAACTTTCCATTCCTGAAATAAATGCCACCTGGTCATGGTGTATATTCCTTTTATATGCTACTGGATTAGGTTTGCAAGTATTTTGTTGAGAACTTTTGCATCTATATTCACAAGAAATTTGGTCTATAGTTTCCCTTTTTTATGATGTCTTTGTCTGGTCTTGCTATTGGGGTAATGCTGGTCTCACAGATTGAGTTATGAAGTGTTCCCTCTTCTTCTATTTTTTGGAAGAGTTTCAGAAAAATTGGTGCTAATTCTTCTGTAAACATTTGGAAGAATTAACCAGTGAAGCCATCTAGTCCCAGGCTTTTCTTTGTTACAAGTTTTTTGATTACTAACTCAACTTCTTTACTTGTTATAGGTCAATTCACATTCTATTTCTTCCTGAATCAGTTTTGGTTGTTTGTGTGTTTCTAGGAATTTATCCATTTCATCTAGTTATCAAATTTGCTGGCATATAACTGCCCATAGTATTCCCCTATAATCCTTTTTATTTCTGTAAGGTCAGTACTAACATCCTCTCTTTCATTTCTGAATTTAGTAATTTGAGTCTTCTCTTTTTTTCTTGTTTTATCTGGAGTTGGGTCAATTTTGTTGATGTTTTTAAAAGAACCAACTTTTAGTTATGTTGATTTCCTCTATTGTATTTCTATTATCTATTTCATTAATACTTGCTGTAATCTTCATTATTTCCTTCCTTCTGCCAGATTTAGGTTTAGTTTTCTCTTATTTTTCTAGTTTCTTAAGGTAGAAGGTTAGGTTATTGATTTGAGATCTTTCCTCTTTTTTAATGTAGGCATGTACAGCTATACATTTCCCTCTTACCACTTAACTGCTTTTGTTACATCCCATAAGTGTTGTATCTTGTGGTTTCATTTCTCTATATCTCAAAGTACTTTCTAATTTCTCTTATGTTTTCATGTTTGACCCATTGGTTTTTTAGAAGTGTGTTAATTTCCACATATTTGTGAATTTCCCAAGTTTCCTTCTATTATTGATTTCTACTGAATCTTCTTGATTCATTCTTCTGCTAGCTTGAATCTGTTGTTGAGCCATTCAAGTGATTTCTTCATTTCAGTTACTGTACTTTTCAACTTCAGAATGTCCATTTGTTTACTTTTTATAATTTCTATCTCTTGATACTTTCTATTTGTGAGACATTGTTCTCATACTTTTCTTTAGTTCCTTAGATGGGGTTTCCTTTGAATGTATTTAAAATAGCTGATTTGGAGTTTTTATCTAGAAAGTCCACTGTCTGGGCTTCTTCTGGACACTTTCTATTGATTACTTTATTTCCTGAGCAGGAGTCATACTTTCGTATTTCTTAGCATGCCTCATAATTTGTTTTTTGAAAAATGAATATATTGAATATTATAATGTGGCAAGTCTGGAAATCAGATTGTCTCTTTCCTTAGGGTCTGTTGTTGTTGTTTGTTTAGTGACTTTTCTGAACTAATCCTGTAAAGCTGTATTCTGTGTTGTGTGAGGCCACTGCAGTATCCACTTAGTTGGCTTAGTGATTAGCTAATAATTGCACTATTTCCTTAAATGTCTGGAACTGTAAAATACTGGTCTTTGCCGAGGGGCATTGTGTGTGTTTTGAGGCACACCTTCAGCACTCAGGCAGTTTACAACTGTGGCTTAGCCTTCACTTTCTGCTTGTGCAGAGCCTCAAAGTCAGCCAGAGGTGACAGCCTAGGACCTTCTTGGGTCTTCCTGAGCATGCACACAGCCCTATGCATGTGTATGGTCTTCTAGATTTCCAGAAATACATAAGAGCTTTTCAAAGCTCTTATGAACATTGCATTCCCCAGTCTTTTCTCCCAAGATTCTTCATTAATATACTGTTTTCCCCAACTGTTATCACTCCTGGCAGCAGCAACCAAAACGTTTGCCTGTAAATATTTCAACAAACACTGCCTACATAGTAGCTCTAGCACTGGATGAGTCTTCAGTCAGTTTATGTAGGTAGAAGCTTCTATTTGTTCTTCCATAAAGCCACCACAGTTCAAATAATGATCATTTTTTTTGTGAATGGAGTCTGTTCTGCTCCCTGAGTTACTGGTATGTGGGCTGTTATTTTCCAAACTACTGCTGAACTGGGGAGTGAGGAGGGGTATAGAGTACATTTAACATGGCAAGCTCATTGCCATTACTGTGAGTCAGCTGTTTTTATTGAATAGACCCTCCCCAAGTTGCTGCAAGCCTTTGGTTAATTTCTTGAGCTCTGAAAAAGTTGATTCAGACAGGTGTTTTTTTTTTTTGTTTGTTTGTTTGTTTTTTTGCCAGTTTTTACATTGCTTTTCTGAAGGTGTAAAATTTCAGAGTTTCTCACTGTTGTTTTCACTGACATCACTCCTTAGTGACTCACTTTTAATGAATAGATGCAGCAGAAGTAAGGCTGAATGTCTTCCAAGGCTAGTCCAGAAAAGGTGATGCAGTTTCCACTTAGCTCTTTCTTGAGACACTTATCCTTGGAATGAGTGATAAATGGTGACAGCCACCATCTTGGAAGAGTGCCCAGAATATATGGCGAGGCTACATGATGGTGTTCAAGGTAACAGCCCAGTTAAGTCCAAGCTGACAGTATGCCAGTATTAACTACCAGACACATGAATGAATTAGCTAACACTAACTGGAGGAGGGATGAATGTTCTCCTACTGAGACCTGCTCAAATTGTAGTTTCAAGGGTAAAACCAATGTTATTGTTTAATTATTTAATAAAAATTGTATATATTTAAGGTGTACAACTTGTTTTGATATACATATACATAGTGACATGATTGCTACAATCAAGCTAACATATCCATCTCCCCATATAGTTACTTTTTCGTGGCCAGAGCACCTGAAATCTACTTTCTTAGCAAATTTCCAGTATTCAATAGTATTATTAACTATAGTCATCATGTTCTACATTAGATCTCCAGTTATTTATCTTACATGACTGGAACTTTGTACCCTTTGGCCAACATCTCCCCACTTCCCCCACCTGGTAACCCTGATTATACTTTCTGCTTCTATGTATTCAACTTTTTAAAGTTCCACATATAAGTAAGATCATGCAGTATCTTTCTTTGTGTGTCTGGCTTTTTTCACTTAGGTAATGTCCTCCAGGTTCCTCCATGTTGGATAATATTCCATTATGTATATGATATATATATATATATCAGAATTTTTTTTATCAATGAACAATTTTATTGTTTCCATATCTTGGCTATTGTGCATAATGTTGCAATCAACATGGGAGTGCAGATATCTCTTTATGGTACTGATTTCATTTCCTCTGGATATACACCCAGAAGAGAGATTGATGGATTATATGGTAGTTCTGCTTTAATTTTGAAAGGAACCTCCATATGTTTTCCATAATGGCTGTACCAATTTACATTCTAACCAATAGTGTACAAGGGTTCCCTTTGCTCCACACCTTTGCCAACATTTGTTATCTCTTTTCGTTTTGATAATAGCCATCCTAACAGGTGCGAGGTGATATCTCATTATGGTTTTTATTTGCATTTTCCTGATGATTAGGGATGTCGAGCACTTTTTCATGTACTTTTTGGCCATTTGTTTATCTTCTTTGGAGAAATGTCTATTCAGGTCCTTTGACCATTTTTTAATCGGGTTGTTTTTTTGTATGCTTTTGTTATTGCATTGTATGATCAATGTTATTATTTTAAACAATTAAGTTTTCAAGTGGTTTGTCACACAGCAATACATATTTGGAATAGATTCAGGTACCTGAAAGAGGTGGTAACCAAAAACCTAAATTACAGGTTGTGGCTTTGGGTGGAAGCTAGAAGGAGATTCTTAATAAAAGCCAAAGTGGTCTCAAAGATGCTCTTAGTGGAAACTTGATGGCCTCCAAGGATGCTGTGGTGAGGGATTAAAGCACAGTGGAAAAAAAATGTTATTGAAAATTGGAGAGGAGAAGACCTTTAATATATAGTGGTGAAAGTTTAGCTACACTGTTGTTTTCAGTAACATGGAAACTAGGAAATGTACGTGATGAACTGGATGTTCTAGCTAAGAAGATTTCAAGGCAAAGTGTTCACGTTTCTGTTTGAGTTCTTTTGGCTGCTTCTAGTAAAATGCAAAAGGAGAGAGAAAAGCGAAAGAATGACTCTTAAATATAAAGTAAAAAAGGCTTGTTCTTTGGAAAATGAAACTGTCTCATTTCCAGCTTTTCCAGATGTAAATGTTGCTAAAACTAAGAAATGGCTTCTGGGCAGAGTTCAAATCCAGGGTGCTGTCAGGAAAACACGGGGTAAAAATGCAGCCCAGCACATCACTGAAGACTTTTCATAAAACCTCAGAACGGTTTAAGATGGTGCCTCAAACAGATAAAAGAAGATATAATCCTTCTAAGGATTATAGGAGGGTGCCTCACAGACCCTCTCCATTAAACAATAGGTCTTATAAGGATTTTGTAGTCATTGTCCCACAGGAGCCTTATAAGAAGCATAAGGTAGAGAATGGCTTATCATGACAAGATTTGTGAATGCTGCTTTTGTCTAATGGATTGAATCTCAGTAAGATTCATAGGAAACTCATACAGCTTTTAAGAAAATTGTACCAATAGAAACACTGTCAGCATGAATTGAAAGATAAGAAACATCACAAAAAGAAAGAGAACTTTTGGACCTCTGAACTATTAAGAGCAGGAAGCAGGCTGAGAAATCTACTCAGCTGCATCATCAACCATTTCTTTTCTTTTTTTTGTTGTGAGGAAGATTGGCCCAGAGCTAACATCTGTGCCAATCTTCCTTTTTTAATTTTGTATGTGGGATGCCACCACAGCATGGCTTGATGAGTGGTGTAGGTCCATGCCCAGGATCCAAACCCACCAAACCCAGGCCACCGAAGCAGAGCATGCGAACTTTTTTTTTTGATCTTTCTAATTTTTTCAATATGGTTTGTAATCCTTGATTTCCTTTTTTTAATTTTTTGTTTATTGCAGTAACATTGGTTTATAACATTGTATAAATTTCAGGTGTACATCATTATACTTCTATTTTTGCATAGCTTACATCATGTTCACCACCAAAATACTAATTACAACCCATCACCACACACACGTGCCGAATTATCCCTTTTGCCCTCCTCCCTCCCCCCTTCCCCTCTGGTAACCACCAATCCAATCTCTGTCTCTATGTGTTTGTTTGTTGTTGTTATTATCTACTGCTTAATGAGGAAGATCATATGGTATTTGATCTCTCCCTCTGACTTATTTCACTTTGCATAATACCCTTAATGTCCATCCATGTTGTCACAAATGGCTGGATTTCATCGTTTCTTATGACTGAGTAGTATTCCATTGTGTATATATACCACATCTTCTTTATCCATTCGTCCCTTGATGGGCACTTAGGTTGCTTCCAAGTCTTGGCTATTGTGAATAGCGCTGCAATGAACACAGGGGTGCATGTATCTTTACCCATTGGTGTTTTCAAGTTCTTTGGATAAATACCCAGCAGTGGAATAGGTGGATCATATGGTAGTTCTATCCTTAATTTTTTGAGGAATCTCCATACTGTTTTCCATAGTGGCATCCTCTTCTTGGATTGTTCCCTTGATCATTATATAATGCCCTTCTTTGTCTCTTTTTTACAGTTTTTGTTTTAAAGTCTATTTTGTCTTATATGAGTATTGCTACCCCAGCTTTCTTTTCATTGCCATTTGCGTGGAATATCTTTTTCCATCCCTTCACTTTCAGTTTGTGAGTGTCTTTAGGTCTGAAATGTGTCTCTTATATGCAGCATATATATGGGTCTTGTTGTTTTATCCAGTCAGCCACCCTATGCCTTTTAATTGGAGCATTTAGTCCATTGACATTTAAAGTAGCTGTTGATAAGTATGTACTTACTGCCATTTTTTAACTTTTTTTTTTCTTAGTGTTTTAGTAGTCCTTCTCTGTTCCTTTCTCCTTCTATACAGAATTGATGGTCTCTTTAGTTTGACCTCTGTCTGAAAGCTCTACTCTTTAACTCCCCTCCTCCCTCCTTTTATGTTTTTGATATCATATCTAACCTCTTTTTTGTGCCTTTGTATCCATTACCCTCTTATCATGGAAATAGATAATTTTTCCTATTTGTGTTCTTCTCTTTTCCCCTTAAATCAGTCCCTTTAACATTTCTTATAGCCCTGGTTTCTTGGTGACAAACTCCTTTAAAGATTTTATTTATTTATTTATTCTCCCCCCAAAGCCCCAGTAGATAGTTGTATGTCATAGCTGCACATCCTTCTAGTTGCTGTATGTGGGACGCGGCCTCAGTGTGGCTGGAGAAGTGGTGCGTCGGTGCACGCCCGGGATCCGAACCCGGGCCGCCAGGAGCGGAGCGCGCGCACTTAACCGCTAGCCACGGGGCCAGCCCCAAACTCCTTTAATTTTTGCTTTTCTGGGAAACTTTTGATCTCTTCTTCCATTCTGAATGATAACCTTGCTGGGTAGAGTATTCTTGGCTGTAAGTTTTTTCCTTTTAGCACTTTAAATATATCGTGCCACTCTCTTCTAGCCTGTAAGGTTTCTGCTGAGAAGTCAGCTGATAGCCTTATGGGGTTTCCTTTATATGTAACTTGTCTTTCTCTTGCAGCTTTTAGGATTCTCTCTTTATCTTTAATTCTGGACATTTTGATTATGATGTGTCTTGGTGCGGGCCTCTTTGGGTTTATCTTGTTTGGTGCTCTCTGTGCTTCCTGTACCTGGATGTCTGTTTCCTTCCTTAGGTTAGGGAAGTTTTCATCTATTATTTCTTGAAATAGATTCTCTGCCCCTTTGTCTTGCTCTTCTCCTTCTGGGACACCTATAACACTGATGTTAGTGCGCTTGATGTTGTCCCAGAGGTCCCTTAGACTGTCCTCACTCTTTTTCATTCTTTTTTCTTTTACCTATTCAGCTTGGGTAATTTCTTCTAGTCTTTTGTCCAGCTCACAGATCCGTTCTTCTGTATCTTCTACCCTGCTTTTGAGTCCCTCTAGTGAATTTTTCATTTCCAGTATTGTATTCTTCATTTCTGATTGGTTCTTTATATCTTCCATTTCTTTGTTGACATTCTGAGTTCATCTATTCTTCTCCCCAGATCAGTGAGCATCCTTAACACTCTTTGTTTGAACTCTCTCTCAGGTAGGTTGCTCATTTCTGTTTCACTTAGTTCCTTTTCTGGGGTTTTGTCCTGTTCCCTTACTTGGAATGTATTCCTTTGCCTCCTCATTTTGCCTCTTTCCTTGTGCTTATGTCTATGTATTAGGTAGGTCAGCTACATCTCCTGCTCTTGGATAGGTGACCTTATATAAGTGATGCCTTAGGAGGCCTGCAGTGTGCTTCCCTCAGTTCTCAAGGAGCATGCGAACTTAATCATTACACCACGGGGCCAGCCCTGCCAACCATTTCTTAGATGCAAGGAAGGATGACTCTTAAATTCAAGAAAATATGAAAAAAAAGTCCAGAGGGAAGATAGCCCAGAACTGGAGAATCATTCCCAGATAGTAGGACTAAGCTCTAATCAAGGAACTGGCAACATGTGCCCTCCTGGATTTTAGAATGGCTATGAAGCAATAACTTCTGTGTGCCTACTGTTTTTGCTTTTTGAATTGGAATGTCTCTTGCAGTCATCCTGCCCCATTATTGTATGTTGAAAGAGGTGGGAGAAGACCACTTTTCTTTTTAGTTCACAGGTCTTCAGATGAAGAACTGTATTTAAAGAGTTGTACTGAAGGAACCACATCCAAGGAGCCCCATCTGCCCCTGGATCTGGTTTAGACCATGAAATCCTGAGCCTTAACCTGATCCTGACACTGTAATAGACAAGAGTCATTTCTCCTCTCCCATTGAAAATGGGCCAGCTTTAGTGACTCACTTCTAATGAAGAGAAGACAGAATGTTGATGTATGACTTCAACTTCCAAGGCTAAAAGAGAAATGTCTATTCAGAAATGTCTAAAAATGAAAAGATAGTTTCTACCTGGTTTTCTCTCTTTTGGGATGCTTGCTCCTGGAATCTAGCCATGTTGTGAGGAATCCCAGGCTATATGGAGAGGTCTTGTGAAAGTATTTAGCCAACAGTACTAGCTATGGTCCCAGCTAACAGCTAGCATTAACTGCCAGACAAGTGAGTGATAGATAACGTATGGGTATTTGGGTCTCAACAGCTTTTGCCATTAACGAAGACACTGTAGCAAAATAGAAAGTAAATTGGTGGTGGTGGACAGGAATACTGAACATATTAAGAAGGCCTCAATTTCTTTACCTGGAAATGAAGGGTTTACACTCTAGATCAAGGTTAGTTAGTGTGACTGAAGAACTTTTAAAATTTAATTTTAGTTAATTTAAACTTAAATAGCCACATGTAGTTAGTGACCGTCATTTTGAATAGTGTAACTTTAGACTAGCCATAATTTTTTTCTGCGTCCAAAATACTATAGTTTTATGATAGTTTGATTCTGGAATATTATTAAAAGGTTTCATGATGTTGAATTAGATTTCCTTCACTCAGTTTTGAAGCTCTACTATGAAGGAAGAATTGGCAGAATTTTGTACTCATATTAGTGAAAAGCCAAGAAAAGTAGTTACCACTTTTTGAGTACCTACCACGTTCTAGGTACTTTCTATATATTATCTTTAATCTTCACAATGACTTTCTAAAGGAGGGGTTATCATTGCCATTTTGCAGATGATGAAACTGAAGGTTTTACAGATGATGAAAGTGAAAGAGTGAACTTGAACAGAAATTAAGAAATGAGGTAACACAGTAAGAAGCAGTACCAGATATCAAACCCAGGTGTATATGATGCCAAAGTACAGATCTTTTCCTTCCACCATGCATTAAACTTCAGCAAAACCTCTGAAACTTGCCTCTTTGGCATACTAATTATGACACCAGAGAAGTCACTAAATCTCTAGGAATATGCTTCTGTTTCTTATCTGTAAAACCAGGAAAATGATATCCATGTCATAAGAGCACTATAAAGATGGTTGTGTATAAAAGCACACTTAAAACTGTCAAGCACTTTATAACTACTTCTTATTTTTATCAAAACTGTTCTAAGGAATTGGTTTGTTTCCATAGTACTTTCTCATACTTTTGGGAAAATTTGATATATATTTTGCTTTTTACCCCATAAAAATGCTATGAAGATACTACTTTGTCTCTCCCTTTACACCATCAGATTATTATTAAATTTAGTATATAGAGAAAATGGTATATTTTTATTCAATATTCCTTTCAAATGCTAAGCCTGCTTTCTTCCTGGGTTTATAATAAAAAAGTACTCTTTTTATTTCTATAGCCTTTTAAGATCTGTTAGCAAACACAGAAAGCTGGTCTCAAATGATCCAAAAATCATGGACAAGTGGCAGAAACAACACGCAGATGGCCCTGCTCAGACAGTGTCCATTTTCCACCTGTATCCAGGAGTGGGCCAGCACAGGTTGGCAAAGCCAGGCCCAACACTTGTTTGCTTGTGGACACTCATTGACTCTCCTGTTGTAGGATAGTGGAGGATCTGTGGATGGCATCACAGGTCAAAGTTACATTGTGGGGGGGAGACTATACAGCCGAGGAGGTTTTGCATCATCAGTGCAAAAAGACTAATACACCAGCATGTGACTGTTCTACATCTACGTAAGTTAGCTTCCTCTGGATTCTTAAAAATGAAAAACTCTGCTTGGTGTTAAATTCCTTTGGGGCTAACAGAAAGTGCCTGCTTTAATAGACTTGCTTTCTCTCTGAAAAAAAATGTGCAGGTCTGGGAATGAAGATAGGAGGTGGGCCATGAACTGACAAGTTAATGTAATAGTTCTACTGTTTCCGAAAATAAGCAAATGGAGACATTCTGGCACTGTTGTGAAATATGCTTCCAGCCAGGCTTTTATTGTACGGTAAGTAGTATTTCTCAGTGTGTTATCGTCTTTTAGACACCCAAAATACTAAAATCCAAAATAAAACATGCCTCCAAACTATTTTTATATTCTGAAGGTTGTGCTTACTGCTCCTAAGAATCAGTTCTGTTGAACTGTAACCATTTCATTTCATTTACAGCAATCAGAACATATAAGGGACTGGGTGATATTACTACAAAGAGCAGTATCATGGGGGAATCTTCTGTTAAATAATAAAATCTTCAGGATTTAAAAATCACAGCTCTCAGATGGAGGCGAAGCCTCGTGTTTGGTTTACTTTAAGAGCATTTGTCACAGGTGGGAGGGAGAAATTCTACTTGATAATGACAATGGTGGCTGTCAGTGAATGACACAGTCAGAGTGATGCTTCTGAACTTCGGTGCTTTACGTACACCTGACATAGGACCACTGGTGTGCCGGAGCAACAAGAGGTGACTGTGCACATCTCTTCCCAACTCTGCCTGCAGTGATGTCATTTTGGTAGCTTGCACTCGGCCATGGTGTGGGCATTTACATCACAGAAATTGGCAAATGCAACAAATCAGATACCTGTGTACCCCCTACACCCCTAACACCCACACTTGGCCTGGAAAACCAGATATTAAACATTTACTAGCACACCACTGCATAGGACTAAAACTTCTTGAATATGTCACTCTTACTGACATTGACTCTGATTCTACAGGTATGAGAGGGAATGGTTTTTAATAAGTTATTTGAATGAAGACTAAAAATTTGAATCTAAAATGCCACTAATATCTTCCTGTATCTATACCAGCAGAAACAGTTCAATCTCAGTCAGGCATCCTAGTTCTCAGGATTCTAGTTCTCCAGGATCCTAGCCCTCAGTGTAATATACCTGGCATTGGTCTAATGCCCTATGGTTCTCAGAGACTTTAAGACAGCTTGAATCTTCTGGAAGTCAAAGGCTGTACTATGAAAAACATTGACAGTTTGATAAAAAATATTCCACTGATGCCAAATGTTTGTTTGAAAATTTTCTCCAGGAGAAGGCTGTTCTAGAAACTGTATCGGATCAGATGCCAATGAGAATCGGACTCAATTCAAAATTGTGTCAACTGACAAAGCTAAAAATGAAGACTCCTTTTCAATCCAAAAGCAGTTAGAACATTTCCAGAGTTTAATTAGCTAAATGCTGTCATTATGTTGATCTACACATGTCTCTCTTTCATTTTTGTGGTTATGTATTTTCATGCTTCTATCTTGTATTATTTGGTGTTTGTGCTGATCATTCCCCATCTCAGAGACTTTGTAATTCTTGTGTAACTCATCACATCTCTTACTACAGGGCAACCCATGTCACAGACAGACAAAGATGTTTTGGGTGATAGCAATGACTTTTTAAAAGAATTCCACAGAATAAGATTCACTCAGTAACTCACTGCAATTGACAATATTCTTCTTCATTCTTTGCCCAAATCCTTCACATTGAAGCTTATGCCTATTTCTTACTGTTTGGAACTCACGGAGAAAGAGAACAGCTGGTCACTATCTGCCATATAAAGGCCCTTAATATTTGGGTGCGGCATACATTCAAGACAGAAGCTTAGGGGGCCTAGTTTAGACTGGCTGACTAGGCTTTCTTCTTGCAAAATGTTAAAACTTCTATTACCCAGCCTACTGCTCTTTTAAATGAGTTTATGAATTAAGTTTTTCTTTTTTAAGACTAATTTCAGTGGTTTTCCAGGCTGGGAAGTCCAAGTGACTAGACATTTGAAAGTGTCAGCATAATGATGATCTTTTGCAGTCTTCATTCACCTTACCACCCTTCACATCGACAGTGGCTCCACTTCCATTTGGCTCCACAATAACTCCGGTCAATTCTTGAAACATGAGACACGTTATCAATGCTGTAGCCTTGAAGAAGTCCAGCTTAAGTAGGCTTTCCCCAGAATTTCATACGATTTCTTATTAGTCCCATGCTCCATTTCCACTCTACTTTCTAATTAACAGTTTAGATGAAGCTGGCATTAACATTTATTAATATTTCCTCTTTCTCATATCATTTTGAACTTTTTGCATCTCATTTATGAGACTATTTTCCTTCCTTTTTGAGTTTGCTGTTTAACGGATGCTGTTTATATTTCCTTTTACTTCTATTAATTGCAGCTCAGTTCTTAAATAAGGTTTTCTCATCTTATTCCAACAAAGGGTTATAGTTATCTAACTTTGTGAAGAAAAATGGCTATTTAAAATTTTATCCCAATTTCCACATAATGCTCCTTTAGCATCTTTGTCAGAAAGGGCACCATAGACCACTAGAGAGTCTTGATTATTAACTAGGGATCTGTAGATTTGGGGTGCTTTTTAAATAATAGAAGAGGCTATAATGTAGTCTTCTCTCCCAACAGCCAATAAAATATTCAGCAGTCTGAGGAATGCCAAAGATGTACTTCAAGGAAAAATACTTTCCATTTAGGCAAATCATACTGTTCCCTCTAAAGTGTAAAATATTTCCAAAGTAATATAGAATAAAAGAAGCCCAGTAGGCTCTCAGAGAATGGAAAGACAGGAGGTGATTGCCTTTATTCTGGAATATGCCTGAAATCATAAAGTATGAACTAAAAAGTCAAAACCTTAGAGAAATTTGTTCCCAGGAGGTTGTGACAGAGAACAGAAACTCTAATTTTTGGAACTCTCTCCTCAAACTCTTGTGTTTGGAGGGTCAGATTACCTAGTCACAAACAGTTTAGTTCTTTTTTACTTCTCTATTTTACCACCTAAAGGATAAATTTTTAAATTTAAGGCACATTTAACTGGCTTCTCAATTTAAGCTGAAATTTATATTTTTTGAAATTGTGGATTTGAGAAAGGAAACAAGATCAATAAATGTTTATAGGCCTACCCAGAAACTGTTGTTTTAATAATTTCTACAACATAGTTTACAGAATATAAAATTACAGTCATATTCAGCCTTTGTTATGAGAAGAGGATGTACTCATGTTTAAGCAAATTTGGTGTATCCCAGTGGGTTATGTGTCATTCAGTGAGACGTGCTCCCTGAGTCAGGGGCCAGATGGCGGACGCAGAAGTCTCTTGCTAGAATATATCTCTATAGAGGATGATGTCACATTGGACTTGGTGACCAGGCTAACAGTGAATGCAACTCAGTCACGGTATTTAAATCACATTAAGACTCTCTTTTATTTATGGCTTTCCTTGTGATCTTTGTCTGGCTTTACGTCTAATTGTTAGCCTCCACGTGGCGATATGATGTGCTATCAGTTCTGCCTTTTATCTTTGCCAAATGAATTCTGGAACTCTTTCTGGGATACAGAGGTTTCAGAAAAAAACTGTTATATAAACCAATTATAATTAAGCATAAACTTAATTAAAAGGACATCTTACTCTACATGTTATTTTTCATATTCTTGATACTGTTCAGGCTATTATAATACTATTTTATTAGTGTTTGTGTGGACACTCTCTGTTGTCATTACAGAATTTGAGAGGTAGAAAGAAGAACAAGAGATCATACAGTCTACTTCCTAGTGAGAGGGAAACTAAAAACAGTATGAATTCAGGGTCTTGTGTTTGGCTAACGTAGGGAACAACCCAGGCCTAAAAATCAAGTAATGATACTTGGTTTAGTATTCTCTCCACTACTCCCAACTTCCTTCCCCTAACCGCCACTAGACTTCAGATATGCCTCCATCATCATCATTGTCATCATCATCATCATTTCACCCTCATCAGCTGACCACAGTGGGAAATACCATCTATTTTCTTTTTTTTAAACCATGAAAAAGGGTATTCTAATCTGTTTCTTCTTTCTTTTGGTCAAGAAAAAACTGTATTTATTCAGTAAAAGAAAAAGTCAACTGAAGTTTGTCATTTGGGTGTTTCTGACAGTGTTGTAGTATCAGAGAAAGTAGCTATGTGAAAATCAGTGGCAATGACGCAGAAACAGAGCTACTCTTGAAATAGAAGTCCTCTTCCTTCCTCTAACAGTTTTAACAAAGTTTTCTTTTTTGGAATACCTCCCTTGTCCATCTGCTCTAGTCCATAAAGAAGCAAAGCTTTTTTTTTTTTTCTGGTTGGCTCTTCAAGCATATCCAGTGATTGGGTTGAACGTGAAATTGCTCTAAAAGAAGTCTCCTTCCTGATACCCCGTAGTGCTAGTTCTACTATCTAACCTCCACCTTCAGAAATTAGACTCTTTGGTTTAGCCTTGCCAAACCTCTCATCATTTTCTCTATGGCTCCTACTCAATACATAATCCCTCTGGAGTATTTCATAGTATAAATATGATTTTGTCCTCATCCACACTACTGGCGTCAACCTGAAGGACTTGCTTTAAGGATTAGTATTCACACTGTTAAAAAGCCCTTTCCTGCAATAACAAGCAGCAACATCCAACACAGGTACAACTGGATTCATCACAGTAAAACTTTGGGCCAAAGATTGTTAAATTATATTATTAGTCTTTGCAATCTTTGATAATATTGCTCTTCCTTAAACTATTAATATGGAAATACTTCATTTATTAAAAGTGATTAGGCCAAAGCCCTAAGACAGATGTCTAGTAAAAGGGAACAACTCACCCAAAAGCATACAGGATTTAAAACTCTTAAGTCAAATCTCTACCAAGTTATATTTTCTTTAGAATTAAAGAGATAAATGTTTCAGATATTACTCCTAAAGGACCAATGGTGTTTGTTCAAGTTTAGGCCAGTTTGGCAAAATTATTCAGTTGTATGTTTTCTAAGAAATAAAACTTCCATAGTGAAAAGTAATCACTCGGGAAACGGCTGGACTTGCATTTCACCATGGTAGTTCGTAGGTCAATTCTTTTTTATTCTCTTTTAGTGATTTCATATTAACATCAGTTCCTTTTGAACAGGTTAGACCTTTCATTGTAAATAAAATTTCAACATTTTGAAAATTGAATGTAATTAAAACACATGTGGGTACAGGAAGGTAGCACTACACATAACGGGGTACAGGCAACAACAGGGCTTGGAAAAGCTTGCCAGCTCTTTACATGGGAGTTTTAAATTCTCTGACTTGAGGATAACTTTCAAGAAGAAACCAGAAAAACAAACAAAAAACCAATAAATAAGAAACACTAACAACTCCCCTCTAGGGTTAGTGGTTGACTTCACAACCTGTTTCACCTAGGAAAGGGAAAAGCCAATCACAGGAATCCCTTCCCCTTGCCAGTAACTGTTTAAGGGGCATGTGACCTCTGCCAATGAAAATGAGGTTAGTCAGCTAGAGTGATTCTGATGTTTCATTATTCTTAAAACTTAAAAACTTAACTGATCTTGAGGATTTACTATTTAAAATTTTCTAAATCAGTAGTTATTTACAAAATATTCATACAGTCATGCATTGCTTAACAATGGGGCTACGTTCTGAGAAATGCATCATTAGGTGATTTTGTCATTGTATGAACATCACAGAGTGTACTTACACAAACCTAGATGGCATAGCCTACTACACACCTAGGTTATATGGTACTATCTTATGGGACCACCAATGTATATGTGGTCTGTTGTTGACTGAAACGTCGTTATGCACCACATGACTGTAAACTGTTATACAGAAAACTGAGATTTAGAACACACTTTGCTTTGGTCTTAATAGTTAAGAGCATAGGTTCTAATGCCAGACTGCCTGGATTTGAACTCCACCTTCACTATTTGCCAGTGTTTGGAAAAGTAAGCTCTTCTTGCCTTTTTCTCATTGTAAAAGATGGTATTTTCTACTTCATTGCATTGCTATGAGAATAAAATAAGATTAATATATGTAAAATATTTGGAACGGTGCCTGGCACAGAGCAAGTGATCAATAAATGTTATCTATTATTATAAGTGTTATCATGATTATTATATCTGGCTCTGACAAGGAGTTTTGCTTTAAAAAGGAAAAATTGAAATGGGTGGTAGCTGGAGACGATAGTGGGGGCCAAAAGAAGTTTTCTTGTTTTTTTTTAAGATGGGAGAAAAAAACATCATAAGTGTAGAAAGCTGGTTTAACTAGGGTTGGGACTTTGTCAAAAGAGTACACAAAGTGAGAGAGGGACAAGAAATAACTGATTACAAGAGTGATGCTGATGAAGGACCAATGAACATAATTTTGTTAAGGGAGTAAGAGCCAGCCCTGGTGGTCTAGTGGTTAAGATTCGGCGCTCTCACCATCATAGCCCAAGATCATTTCCCAGTCAGGGAACTACGCCACCCGTCTGTCGGTTGTGGCAGCTGTGTGTTGCTGTGATGCTGAAAGCTATGCTACCGGTATTTCAAATCCAGCAGGGTCACTTGTGGTGGACAGGGTTCAGCAGAGCTTCCAGACTAAGGCAGACTAGGAAGAAGGACCTGGCCACCCATTTCTGAAAAAATTAGCCATGAAAATCCTATGAATAGCAGTAGAGCGTTGTTTGATATAGTGCCAGGTGAGCGGAGGGAGCAAAAAAGATTGGGCAGGGTTCTGCTCTGCTGTCCACAGGCTCGCTAGGAGTCAGAATCAACTTGAGGGCTCTAACAACAAAGGCAGCAAGGGAAAACATGGCGGGGGGTGGGGGTGGGCGTGGTGAGAGTCAGTAAAAAGGTTGTTAAGATCAATGGATTATAGGCCCTGGTGGGGTTGAACAATTACTGGAATCAGAGTATAAGAGAGAATAAAATTAGGACAGGAAGTAGTAATTGAGTAGAAATATTAAAACTGAGAAAAAAGATGGGGCTGCAGTTATGAGTACAGATAAGATTTAAGGTGTGATCATGAGAGTGAGAGACTGAAAGAGGGTGAAGGATAAATTTGCTAGAGAGATCTTACATGCCTTACAATGGCATAGAGGCCCTATATGACCCAGCTCTGTTATTTTTCTGACTTGACTACTTTTTCCCTTGCTTTTCTCCAGTCATAATGGCCTTCTTGCTGTTCCTTCAGCAGACCAAGCATGTTCTGCTTCAGTCTTTGCACCTGTTGTTCCCTCAGCCCATTACACTTTTCCCCAAGATTGCTTGGGGAAATTATATGACCAACTCCTTCATCTTCTTTGGCAATTTGCTTTAATGTCACTTTCCCATGGACACTTAAATCTTCAAGATTTAGGACACATGTAGTTTGCAGAGACTGACCAGGAGCTAAATATCTTCAAGGCTGTGGTATACTGGGAACTGTTAGATAACGCAACAAAGAGGAGGAGGAGTATAGTCTGGTAGCATGAGCCTCAAAGCTGAGGATTCTTAGAGGGAGAATAGTCTAGAGGTAGCAATGAAGAATAGGATCAGACCTTTTTTTCCTCTGAAGAGTTAGATAAAATATAAAATGTATTAAGGTTATTGGTAGCTCTTACATAAAGTGAGCCCTAGCTGAATCTATTCACTGCTAACTGCACATACTTCATTGTGCTTGTGTTTTTAGGCAATTCAGTAGATCATCCAGAAAACGGGTCGTGAGAAAAAAATAAAATTTACTGTTGTGCCAGTATTACCATTTAGAACCCTTTGATTTTAGCAGTAACTATGTGAGGAATTAACTTCCTTTTTAAACTGTGTGGGCCATCACCACACAGC
This sequence comes from Ceratotherium simum simum, assembly GCF_057802395.1. Lineage (NCBI taxonomy): Eukaryota > Metazoa > Chordata > Mammalia > Perissodactyla > Rhinocerotidae > Ceratotherium > Ceratotherium simum. Next base: position 73,102,412 of record NC_141901.1, on the reverse strand, counting down.
AGACTGTGTACTCTACTAGAGTTCCGAATCATCAATTCAAACAGCCATATTAGCTTTAGTCTTAGGGAGAAGGCATTTGCCTGCTGTGTAAGAAGAGGAAATACAATGGAAGCAGATGTCCAGTAGAGAAAATAGATCTTTAAAGTTATATATAAGAGAACATAAGTTTCTTCCATCTTCCCCATGAAAGGTCTTAAGTCCTTATTGTATTGGCCTTCTGGGTGAGAAGAGGTCTCCTATGATCTATGGTAATATAGACTTCTCAAAGGGCTTGAATATACTATATAAAATAATAGCAGTGGTCTCCAAAAACCATGTTGACATAATATTTTTCACCTTTGGTAAATAATGTTTTGGTTCTGAAATGGCACCATAACAGACATTTCATTTCAAATTAGCAGCTTAGTCACTTTGAGCAAAGAGAAGTGAATAACAATAAATGTCACCTTCTAAAAACAACCAAATAAAAAATAAAATAGTGGAATACAAAATTTACATCACAGGGTAAAAAAATTTACTCATTTTAATCATCTAACTTTTAGAATAATTTCTAAAAAAATAAAATACTTTCATTCCTTATCTATTTCTACGCATCTTCATGAAATATATATCTAGTGACTGCAGTGAGTAGAAAGCACTGTTCTGATACTCTAAAAGGACTGACTTATAAGATACACGCAGGAAGAGAGGATTTGAGGCAGCTAAAAAGAACATTGCTTTGAAGCATAACTACCATGCTTTATGACATGATTCCATAATGGTTTAAGGGAAATAACATATCACTCCAATTCTGTTTTATCTATCAAAAGAAGGCTTTCATGTAAAAGTATATCTTACAGACTGTGTTTATACTGAAAAGTTTACCAATGGCTAAGAAATCACTGAAGAAGTGATATGGGGGAATTAGGAAGGTTATATATTCACAATAACTTATGGATTAGCTTCTGAAGTTTGGATCAAGATCTGGATTGAATATATACTTCAGGATCCTCTAATCCCCAAAAACTGACACACAAAAAAAATTAAAAGTCTATAACAGTGTTGGGAAAGCAGAAAGTGTACTTTGATTAATCAGAAATTATGAGTAATATGTGGGGCCGGCCCGGTGGTGTAGCGGTTCAGTGCGTGTGCTCCGCTTCGGCGGCCCAGGGTTCACAGGTTCAGATGCCGGGCACGCACCGATGCACCACTCATTAAGCCAGGCTGTGGCGGCATCCCATGTAAAGTAGAGGAATAGGGCCATGTATGTTAGCCCAGGGCCAATCTTCCTCAGCAAAAAAGAGGAGGATTGGCATCAGATGTTAGCTCAGGGTTGATCTTCCTTACACACATACAAATAAAAGACTGAAAAAAAAAGAAATTATGAGTAATATCTGAAAAAACAAGGCAAATGAAATCTGACTGAGGGAAGAAATCTTAACCCAAACTATGAATGAGGTCGGCTACAAAAGGTGGGAAGGGCTCAGAGGTTGGGGTGCTTTTTTGTTAGCCATGGTAAAAGCATGGTATTGCTCTACAACACCAAAAAAGACATGAAGTCTATACTTCTAGAAGACTCAATATCAGTGCACTCTTTCCTTACAATCACCAGAAACAGGCTGAATTAACAGAACATTTGCAGAAGGCTAACAAGGAATTTGAAACATAAGATGAGCAAAAAAAGCAAGAATCCACCAACTATTTGAGGGAAATCAAAAATTTCATCAAAAACCATGAAAGAAGGACATTAAACTCAACAAATAGGACTAATTCCTGAGAAAACAATTAATAGAGCTAAAAGAAGACTTAAAAACATATACAATTAATATCTTGAGAAGGCCAAGAGGAACTCACATCCATGAAATAAAATAGGGCTCTTAAGAATAATTAAAGATCTTAGAAATAAAAAGTGTAAGTGCCAAAAAATAAACAAACCAAAACACCAAACCCCAAAACAACTCATCAGATAGGCTGATTAGCAGAATGAACATAGCTTTAGAGTTAATTAGTGTGCTGAAAGACTGAGTTAAGGAATTCTCCTAGAGCACAGTGCAAAAGACAAAGGGATGAAAAGTGTAAAAGAAAGAGACAGACTCAGGAGTTCTAATATCCACCCTAAAGAAGTTCCACAGGATAGAACAGAAAGAATTTTTAAAAAATAAGTGAAGAAATAATAAAAATAAACATACCAGAACTGAAAATAGACATAAGTCCTCAAATTGAGAGAGTCCACAAAGTGCTGAGCGGGATAAATAAAAAATAAAGACACAACTTGGTGAACTTTCAGAACATTAAGGATAAAAAGATAATCTTAAAATTTCCAGAGAGGGGGAAAAAAATGATTGACGAATTAAATCAGATCGGTACCAGACTATCCATAATAATGGATATGAGAACAATGGAACAATATTTTCAGAAGTCTAAGGGAATTCTATTCCCACCCAAACTGGAAATAAATATATCTTCAGATGTACAAAGACTCAGAGAGCTTATCACTCATAAGCCCTTTCTGAAAATAATTCCTTGAGAATATATTCCAACAAAAGATAAATAATTCCAAGAGGAAGAAATGCATATATAAACCTGTGGAGTACAAAGAAACTGACAAAAATTTAAGAGTTAAAATAAAATAACAAGTATTGATTAAAAAAATACAGAAGTAGAATAGGTAAATCCATTGAGACAAAATGCAGATTGGTGGTTGCCTGGCATTGGGGGTAGGGGAGAATGGGGAGCAACTATTTAATGTACAGGGTTTCCTTTTGGGGTAATGAAAATATTTTGGAACTAGGTAGAAGTGACTGTTGCACAACACAATGAATGCACTAAATTGTTTACATTAAAGTGGTAAATTTTCTGTTATATCAATTTTACCTCAATTAACAAAAAAGTAACATGAAAAAAGCAACTAGACCAGCTTGGAACTCAAACAATTACCCACAAGTGGTTTTTTTAAGGCAACATGGAATATTCTTCACATGGAATATTAAAGAGATGTATACCAAAGGGTCAAGATTTAATACAATTAAATTAAAAAAATAATATGGAAGCCAAATTTCAGGTGATCAAAAAAAAAATAAGTTGCTGAATGGGAGGGAAGTAAAGCATGCTAAGGGTCTTATGTTGTTGGAGGAAAAAAATATAGATATTGATTGAAGTAGATGCTTATTAAAAATTAAGTTACTATTTGTTAAAAGTTTTAAGGGTGAGGAAATTATGGGAACAGGGATGATTTCAGCAGTTTCCGTTTCCTCTACTCCCAACACTAAGCTTTTAGCTGTTCCTAAGCCAAATGGATGCTGAGACTTACAGGTACCTCATGTAAATATAAGTGTGGCTTGGGGCTCTTTTGGGGTCCTGTCTGAGAGAAAAGGGAACTGGTATGCAACTTTCTTCTCCATGTGTTGAAGCTCAGGGGTGAGGGTCAGAAGGTGGGTAGATCCTAGGGAGAGCCTGACTATCAGGGATATCTGGTCCCTATGTAAGTGTACTGCAGCTTTTTCAAGCCCAAAAAGGAACTGAATGGGTAAACTGAATCCTTCCCACCTTTGAGACTGAGAGATTACAAAGAGCTCAGAGAGATCAGGGACCTTGTTCAGGTACCTCAGCAAGGACTGCCACTTCACTTTTCACTGCTTGGAGGACTATTAACATGTAGGATTATCCCAATAAACATATCTGAACCCAATGAGCTGAAAAAGAAAAATAACCCATTTAAGGGAGCCCAGCAATCAGAGAGGAAAATCAGCAGAATAATCAGAACATGTACTCAGTAAAATAGAAATGCTAGAGAAGCAAGATGAAAACATGAATAAAAATAAGTAACAGCATTTAAGGAGATTCAAGTGCAGTGCACGTACACACGCATACATACACATTTCTAAAAGCTTAGCAACATTATTCTTGAAACAAAATTTTAAATAATGAATTTAAGAGGAGGTTGGTCACTCTGAGTGCAAAAAATATCTCAAAGTACAAAGCAAACATACATAAATGGAAATCATTAGGGAAAAGATTTGAAAAATAGATCAAGGTTATATAACATGCAGATAATAGGAGTTCTGAAAGGAGAAAAAGGAACAAATGGAAAAGATACAATTATACAACAGGTAATAGAAAATTTTACCTGAGTTAGAGAAAGACTGGAGTCTGTTTACTAAGTTTTAGGCTGCACTGATGAGAAAAGCACACATTTAGGCATGTTTGGCAAAGTTCCTGAACTCTAAGGATAAATAGAAAATCTTATAAACATCCAGGCAGAAAGAACAAGTTACTTAAAAGGAAAAAAATCAGACTGGCAATGAAATAGCTAGTCTATGCGCCCTGAGACATAGAGCATCTATATATTCTGAGGGAAAAGGACTGCCTCCAAGGATCCTTTACTCAGTCAATATATTACCCACCTTTCAGAGCAAAAGTAAAAAACAAACTAGAAAAGGGACCTCAAGATGAAGTAAGAGCAAAGGAAACGCTAGTTAGCCATGTAAAATTAAATGTAAATGGATGAGGCCCGACTTCTCAGGGTAGTGAAAATAGAGACTTAAAACTTTTGAAACAAAGAGAAGGGTAGTAAAATCACTCTAAAGATCTAACTGTGGGAGAACAGTGAAGGAGGTAAACGTGTTCTAAAGCAGGACAGGGAACTTTGCTCTGCAAGTTACCAGAATGTAGTACAAAAAACCCCTGTAATCACATAAATATCGTATTGATTTAGAAAAAGACAAAAAGAACAGTTGAACAGAATAGAGATTCCAGATGTAGACCCCAGGTTGCACGATATGTGACAAAGGTAGTGGTTCAATTCTGTTGGAAAATGAAGAACCATTTAATAAATGGTGTTGATACAGCTGGTTATCCATTTTGGAAGAAGAGAAAAATAGACTCTTATGCTACACCATAAGCAAAAATAAATTTCAAATGGATTAAAGACTATCTTAGTCCATTTGGGCTGCTATAAGAAAACACCACAGACAGGTAGCTTATAAGCAACATTTATTGCTCATAGCTCTGGAGGCTAGAAGTCCGAGATCAGTGTGCCAGCAGGGCCAGGTTCCAATAAGGGCCCCCGTACGGGTCACAGACAGTCTTACATGGTGGAAGGGGCCAGGAAGCTTTGTGAGATCTCTTTCATAAGAGCACAATCCCATTCATGAGGGCTCTACCCTCATGACTTAATCGCCCCAAGCCCTTACCTACTAATACATCACCTTTGGGGGTTAGGATTTCAACAAATGAATTTTAGGGGGACACAAAATTCAGACCGTAGCAAAGACTTAATTTGAGAAAAAATCTCAAAAAAAATCTAGAAAACTACCTGTATCATCTAAGGAAAGAGATATTTTTCTTTGCCCTATATGACTTCCTACAAATATATGCATAAAAAACTAACCAAGGGGCCAACCCAGTGGCACAAGTGGTTGGATGCTCGCAGTCCACTGTAGCAGCCCGGGGTTCGCCAGTTCAGATCCCGGGCGCGGCCCAATGCACTGCTTGTAGAGCCATGCTGTGGCGGCGTCCCATATAAAGTAGAGGAGGATGGGCACACATGTTAGCTCAGCGCCAATATTCCTCAGCAGAAAAAAAAAAAGAGGAAGATTGGCATCAGATGTTAGCTCAGTCCTGATCTTCCTCACAAAAAAAAAAAAACTAATCAAGAAAACTCAATCCAATAAAAGATGGGAAAGGAAAAGAAACATTAAGAAAGCACAATACATAGAAAGCATACAATAATATGGCAAGAGTAAGTGTAAACATATGCATAAGCACAAAAATATGAACAGTTACATTTAGCTTTCATCTCAAATTCGGTGAAATAATAAGAAAATCTAGCTATATGTCATTGACAAAAGGCAAACCTGAAATAAAATGACATCAGAAAGGAGGGAAAAAACCTATCAGGTAAAAAAAATTAAAAATAGGGTTGGTTTCTTTTTTTTGTATTTCTATTGAATCCAAGCAGATTCAATAGTCATGAACCTTTAGTATACTTAAGAACAATGACTGGAAATACAGAAAGCAAACACTGAGGATGAAGAAAATGGACACAATAGTAATCATATTGGGATCCTAACATACCTTTCACAGAATCTGACAGGTGAAGTACGTAACGTATGAGAATCATACAATTTAAATACTATCATTTAAGTCTTGAATATATATGAAATAAATCATATACAAAAATGTTATATATATAACTCTGTACCCCCAAAACTCAGAGATTATACATTGTTTTTAAACACATGAGACATTGCCAACAAGTAACTATATATCTTAGATCACACAGAAAATTTCAACAAATTCCCAAAAGGTATAAATTGATTAAAAAGGAAATCAAAGTTGAAATGTAAGGTAAAAAATAAACAACGATAGCTTTACATATCTAAATCCATGGGATATGGTCAAATTGATATGCATAGAAAAATATGTAGCCTCACATGTACTTATTAGAAAACCAGAAAGGCTGAAAATAAGCCTAAAGTTGTGGAAGGTAGAAAAGTAGAGTTAATGAATAAAATACCAGGAGCAGGTTCTTGAAAAGACTAACAAAAATAGATGAAACCTTCAGTAAATTTAATTAAGAAAAAAAGATAAGCTAGAAGTAAAAATTAGTAATGTGAGGAAACAATGACAGATATGGAGATTAAATAACTTGTAAGAGAATATTACGTACAACTATTCCAAAATTTTAGGAAATCTAGAAGAAACAGATACTCTTCTGGGAAAACATAAAATTGGCTCAAAGAAAGGAAAAAAACCTAATAATCTATGTTTATAAATGAAATAGTATAAGTAGTCAAAAGATTTCTCTCAAAGTTAACAGGCTCGTTATGAGTTTATAGATGAATACTAGCAAATCTTTAAGAAAGCAAAATTGTCCATCTTATGAAAACTCTTTCAGAGCATAGGCAAATTTAAACTTCCAAATTAATTTTATGAAGTTAGCATAACTTGGATACCAAATGCAGACCAATATAGCAAAAGAAATGTAAAGGGCAATATCACTAACAGATATACATGAAAAAATTCTTCAATGAAATAGAAGCATATCAAGGTCATACTATTAAGCAACATCATGACTAAGGAGAAATTTAAGGATGGCTCAATGTTTAAAAGCTTATTAATGTATTTTATTGACATCAAACATTAACGAAAAATCACATGAAAATCTCAACAGAGGCAGAAGAAACATCTGCTAAAATCGATAGTCCATTTTTCATTAAAAAATAAAAACTCTCATCCAATAACAAATACCCTTTTTTACTTCGATAAATTGTCTACAAGAAACTTCTAGCAAAATTATATTTAATGATGAAACAAAAGTATCCCCACTACAATCAGGCACAAGAGAAGAATGGCAACTATTACCACTAATATTTAATATTGTACTGGAGATTCTGGATAATGTTAAGAACATACAAAAAAGACTAGGGATAAATACTGAAAAGCAAGAGAGAAATGTCATGATTTGCAGATGATATGATTGGCTACTTAGAAATTTCAAGAGAATTGACTAAAAAAATATTAGAATAAGAGAGTTCAGCAATGTGAGAGTTATAAGACTGCCATACAGAGAATCAAGTTTCCCTTTATATCAGCAATATTCAACTAGAAAATTTTGGGAAAAACCTGTTCACAATAGCAACAAAAACTAAAATATATAGAAATAAATTTTTAAATGTGTAATTCTTTACAAAGAAAACTATTTAAGACTTTCCTATAAGACATAAAAGATGAAGATAAATGGAAAAACATACCATGTTCCTAAAAAGGAAGACTCATATTTTCCCATTTTCCACAAATTACTTTATAAATTCAGTGCGGTGCTAAGCAAAATCTCACGATTCAAATGGAATTTGACAAACTAATTCTAAAAACATCTGGAAGAGAAAAATGCTTAGGAATAACCAAAATTTACTTTTAAGGAGAAAAAACAAAGGGAATGTACCCCATAAAGTATTTAAATTTGCTTTAAAATAATAGCTTATTCATTTAGTCACAAAGTGAATATTGAATGGATCCATACTATATACTAGAACTCTTCTAGGAAAACAGAAACGAACAAAACATACAAAATCACCACTCTCAGAAATTTATAAGGACTTCTGATTCTGACAATGGTGGACTATATAATCTCCATAAATTCTCTCTCACTGAGGTCAACTAAAAAGGTTGGATTAATAAAAAACAAAAACATCATAGAAGCATCAAAGAAATAACAAGATAGTGAAGAATTACCAAGTTAAACTCTAAGACCAGAAACCCTGCGGGGCTACCCAGTAATGAAACCTTTTTTTAATTATTATTCTTTTTTCATTGAGGTCATAACAGTTTACAACATTGTGAAATTTCAGTTGTACATTATTTTTTGTCGGTCACCATATATATGTGCCCCTTTACCCCTATGCCCACCCCTTCACCCTCTTCCCCTCTGGTAACCACTAATCCGCTCTCTTTGTCCATGTGTTTGTTTATCTTCCAAATATGAGTGAAATCATGTCTCTCTGTCTGGCTTATTTCGCTTAACATAATACCCTCAAGGTCCATCCATGTTGTTGCAAATGGGATGATTTTGTCTTTTTTTATGGTGGAGTAGTATTCCATTGTATATATATATTACATCTTCTTTATCCATTCATCAGTTGTTGGGCACTTAGTTTGTTTCCACATCCTGGCTATTGTGAATAATGCTGCAATGAATATAGGGGTGCATTGAATTGTTGATTTCAAGTTCTTTGGATAAATACCCAGTAGTGGGATAGCTGGGTCGTATGGTATTTCTATTTTTAATTTTTTGAGAAGCCTCCATACTGTTTTCCACAGTGGCTGCACCAGTATGCATTCCCACCAGCAGTGTATGACAGTTCCCTTTTCTCCACATCCTTTCAAACATTTGTTGTTTTTGTCTTGGCAATTATAGCCATTCTAACAAGTTTAAGGGGATATCTCGTTGTTTTGATTCTCATTTCCCTGATGATCAGTGATGTTGAACATCTTTTCATGTGCCTATTGGCTACCTGTATATCTTCCCTGGAAAAATACCTGTTCATATTCTCTGCCCATTTTTTGATCAGGTTGTTTTTTGTTGTTGAGTTGTATGAGTTCTTTATATATTTTGGAGATTAACCCCTTGTTGGATATCTGATTTACAAATATTTTCTCCCAGTTGGTGGGTTGTCTTTTTGTTTTGTTCCTGGTTTCTTTTGCCTTGCATAACCTCTTCAGTCTGATGAAGTCTCACTTGTTTATTTTTTCTTTTGTTTCCCTTGTCCAAGTAGACGTGGTATTCGAAAAGATTGTTCTAAGACTGATGTCAAAGACTGTATTGCCTATATTTTCTTCTAGGAGTTTTATGGTTTCACATCTTATCTTTCAGTCTTCAATCCATTTTGAGTTAATTTTTGTGTATGGCAAAAGGTAATGGTCTAATTTCATTCTTTCAGATGTGGCTGTCCAGTTTTCCCAACACCATTTATTGAAGAGACTTTCCTTTCTCCACTGTGTGTTCTTAGTTCCTTTGTCGAAAATTAGCTATCCATAGATTTGTGGTTTTACTTCTGGGCTTTCAATTTTGTTCCACTGATCTGTGTGTCTGTTTTTGTACCAGTACCACCCTGTTTTGATTACTATAGCTTTGTAGTATATTTTGAAGTCAGGGATTGTGATGTCTCCAGCTTTGTTCTTTTTTCTCAGGATTGCTTTAGCTATTTGGGGTCTTTTGTTGCTCCATATGAATTTTAGGATTCTTTGTTCTATTTCTATGAAGAATGTCATTGGGATTCTGATTGGGATTGCACTGAATCTGTAGATTGCTTTAGGTAGTATGGACATTTTAACTAGGTTTATTATTCCAATCCACGTGCATGGAATATCTTTCCATTTCTTTATGTCTTCATCGATTTCTTTCAATAATGTCTTATAGTTTCCATTGTATAGGCCTTTCACCTCTTTGGTTAAATTTATTCCTAGATATTTTATTCTTTTTGTTGCAATTGTAAATAGGATTGTATTCTTGAGTTCTCTTTCTGTTAGTCTGTTACTGGAGTATAGAAATGCAACTTATTTTTGTAACTTGATTTTGCCCTGCAACTTTGCTGTAGTTGTTGATTATTTCTAATAGCTTCCTGATGGATTCTTTAGGGCTTTCTATATATAAAATCATATCATCTGCAAACAGCAAGAATTTCACTTCTTCATTGCCTATTTGGACTCCTTTTATTTCTTTTTCTTGCCTAATTTCCTTGGCCAAAACCTCCAGTACTATGTTGAATAAGAGTGGCGAGAATGGGCACCCTTGTCTTGTTCCTGTTCTCAGAGGAATGACTTGCACTTTTTCCCCATTTAGTATGATGTTAGCTGTGGGTTTGTCATATATGGCCTTTATTATATTGAGGTATTTTCATTCTATATCCATTTTATTGAGAGTTTTTATCATAAATGGATGTTGGATCTTTTTAAATGCTTTCTCTGTGTCTACTGAGATGACCATGTGATTTTTATTCATTTTGCTAACGTAGCATCTCACATTGATTGATTTGCGGATATTGAACCATCCCTGTGTCCCTCATATAAATCCCACTTGATCATGGTATATGATCTTTTTAATGCATTGCTGTATTCAGTTTGCCAATATTTTGTTGAGGATTTTTGCATCTATGTTCATCAGTGATATCGGCCTGTGATTTCCCTTCTTTGTGTTGTCCTTGTCTGGCTTTGGGATCAGGGTGATGTTGGCCTCACAGAAAATATTACAAAGTGTTCTGTCTTCTTCAATTTTTTGGAATAATTTGAGAAGGTCAGGTATTAAATCTTCTTTGAATGTTTGGTGGAATTCTCCAGAGAAGCCATCTGGTCCTGGACTTTTATTTTTTGATCACTGTTTCAATCTCTTTACTTGTGATTGGTCTATTCAGATTCTCTGTTTCTTCTTGATTCAGTTTTGGGAGGTTGTATGAGTCTAAGAATTTATCCATTTCTTCTAGATTATCTGATTTGTTGGCATATAGTTTTTTATAGTATTCTCTTATAATCCTTTGTATTTCTGTGGTATCCATTGTAATTTCTCTGTCATTTCTAATTTTATTTATTTGAGCCTTCTGAAACCTTTCATTTTTGCCCTGAGGACACATCCTATATGGAATAAATAGCTATGAAACTAAGTTGCACTTTTGATGGCCTCAAGGGAACAAGCAGAACAAAACTACCTTCACAGGGTAAAAAGTGAACCAGAGGTATACAAGCCTTCCCATGATGTAGCCCTTTAGCCTGACGTTGGGTCATCTGGATAGGCCAGGAAAATGCAATCCTTGAACTTGGATTAAGGTGTTCTAAACTGGTAGTACCTCTAGGTACAAGGCAGAAGTAAATGAAAATCCTATGGAGAAAGATACTATCCTGGGCCTCAAAATAGTTCTACAATAGTTTTCAAATATTATTTCCAGCATATTGTTAAATATACAGGGCACACAAGAACACAAGACACCAACAAACAAGAAGCAGAAAAAGCTACTATCAATAAACTCAGACCCACAATTATTTTAGATTCTGAAATTATCAGAAGCAGAATATAAAAATAATTATGTAGACCATATTCAAAGAAATAACAGTCAAGTAGGCTACTAGAAACAATAAAAAGCATATCTGAAAAAGAACCAATAGAAATTCTAGATCTGAGAAATATAACCAAAATTAAGACCTCCGTGGATGAGGTTTAACAGTAGCTGAGAAAATTAGTAAACTGGAAGATAGGTCAAAAGAAACTATCTAAAATGTAGCACCAAGAGATAAAGAGAAGGAAAACAGAAGAGAGAAGGTAAAAAACCTAGAGGACACAGTGAGAAGGATTTAACATACATTTAATCAGAGTTCCAAAAGAACAAGAGAGAAAATGAAGCAGGAAAAATAGTTGAGAGACAATGGCTAGGAAATTTCCAGGAGCCCAGCAGAGATCCCAAACTTGACAATGATAAAAAGAGAAATTCCTATCTAGACATATTATAGTAAAACTTTAGAAAACTACAGATAAAGATACATATCTTTAAAGCAGCCAGAAAATACAGGACAGCTTATTTTAAAATGAACAACAGTTAAACTCGCAAGAACGAGGCAGAATAATAGCTTCAATATGCAAGGGAAAAATAACTGCCAATCTAGATAGAATTCCACACACAGTGAAAAACCTTCAAGAATCAAGAAAATAAAGGCCTCTTCAGACAAACAAGGACATTTGCCACAAAAAACCTTAGGAAATCCAAAAGGATGAATTTGATTACATTAATAACTGTTCATCAAGAGTCACCATAAAGCAAGTGGAAATGGAGTTACAAAGTAGACTATACCTGTAACTATGTAATCTAAGTATGAGTGGAATTCCTAAGTCAAGAAGAAACAAGACAGATACCTCAAGAGAAAAAAATGGGCAATTTGTAAAGGTACTTCTCAAAAGAGGAAATCTAAGTGACCAATAAACATAAGAAAAGATAATAAATCTCATAGTAATCAGGGAAATATAAATGAAATTCACAATGAAATATCATTAGCATTCATGCAATTGGCAAAAATTTAAAAGTCTGACAATAATATTAGTGAGGATAAAGAGGAACAAGAACTCTTATGAACTCCTGGCAAGAGCATAAATGTGTACAGTCATTATGGAAAACAGTTTGACCTTGTCTAAGAAGCATATACTCTATGACCAAAAAATTCCACTCCTTGGCATGTACTATAAAGAAACTTGCAGATATTTACCAGGGGAATACAAGAGTCTTCATAGCTTCACAGCTCTTAAAAGCCACACACCAAAAACAATCCAAATGTCTACCAACAATAAAAGGGGATAATTAAATGGTATCATATCAATATAATGCAATAATATACAACAACGGAAATGAATAAACTACAGCTACAGGCAAAAACAGAGATGAACTTCAAAGATAACATTAAGCAAAGGCAGCAAGTCACAAAAGAATTTACATGGTATAAGTCCATTTCTATAAAATACAAAAACAGGCAAAACTAAACTATATGCATTCATAGAAGGTCAAACTGTTAAGAAAAGCAAACAAATGATTATTAGGAAAGTCAGAATAACGGTAATGGGAGGGAGAGAATTTAATTGGGGTGGAGAACATGGAGGTTTCTGGGGATGCTGGCAATGTTCTACATCTTGTCCTTGTAATTCAAGTATTTCTTTAAATGGTTAACATGTTTATGTATTTTATCTCACAATAAAAAATAATTTGGCAACAGCAATTTGTGCATACTTTTAAAATTTTTTGTATTTATAATATTTAAGAAAATCCAGACTACGAGACTAACAGTTCAGCTTTCCAAATCCAATTTAAAATGTGTAATGAGTAATGAACTTCAACTTGTGGGTTTTTTTTTGTGTGTGTGAGGAAGATAAGCCCTGAGCTAACATCTATTGCCAATCCTCCTCCTTTTTTCCCCTTTTCCCCAGTAGATATGACTGTATGTTATAGTTGCACATCTTCTAGTTGCTGTATGTGGGACACTGCCTCAGCATGGCCGGACAAGTGGTGCGTTGGTGCGCACCCGGGATCCGAACCCGGGATGCCAGTAGCGGAGCGCACGCACTTAACCGCTAAGCCACGGGGCCGGCCCCTCAACTTGTGATTTTTAAGTAAAAATCTTACTAAGTTATATGAAGCATTGAAATATTCAAGAAAATTCAAAGTTCTACCTATTTATTAAGAGTTAATTTATAATATTTATAAGAAATACGTATTTGAGAAGGTTTTTTAAATCAGGGAACTGAGATTCTTGAAATAGAAACAACATATTGAATTCATAAATGTAGTTTAAAATATTTTAAAAGTTTCATTTGTAAATGGGACTAAACATTAATCTAAAAGCTCCTTAAAGTATTTGCTGAAATTTGCCAAACTCGTCAAAAGGAAAAGAAAATTTCAGAGGTTGACCTTAAAAGCTTAAGAAAGAACTAATAACTCTTTGGGTTTATATCTTTAAGAAATCAAACACTAATTTTTAAAAACAAATAATAATCTTTTTCTACCAACCTGTTCAGAAGATCCAAAACAATTCACACTATCTCTTTTCCCTACCACATAAAAACAAACGAACAAAAAACCTACACCAGAAGATTTTGGGGGTTAATTTTAATTAGAATTTGTCTAGGATTATACTCAAAAACATAACCACTTGACAGCTGATATGGTGACGCATAATACTTTCAAAATAGTTATTCTTTACTTATTTCAAGGGGGGAAGGTCACAACCCAACTTGAGTATCTGGTAAGTGCTAGAGCTCCCCAAAAAATGCACACTGATGTACAAATAAAATTGTGAAATAAATAAAATAAAGACCACTTGAAAAGACTACAGAGTATAAGGAAACTTACACTCTCTATTGCACCAGAGGCCAATCACAAAATCAGAGTTGAAGTTATTTTAGACACATTATCTACTAAAACATAATAAGTATTTTTATTTTAAATCAGTGTTAATGTCTTTATAATCAAAAATTCAGTTATTTTGTTTTCATTTGTCACAAAGATTAACAATATATCACTTTTTACCTATTAAATAAACAAAGTTTTAAAGAATATATTGGCAAGGACGAGAGGAATTGTAAGCCATTCTCATATATTGCAGGTAGGAGCATACAGTCATATACAACCATCCCAAATAACATTCTGGAAATTCATATATAAAGCCTCAAATGTGTGAGCAATATACAAGTCTTTAGACTTGTATTTCCTTATCCTAAGGAAATAATTTTGGATGTGCACAATTTACTATAAGAATGTTCATCAAAAGCATTCTTTATAATACCAAAATCCTGGAGACAATAAAAAATGATCAACAATGGGGGCGTAAATAATGTGCAGGACAATGGAACATTATGCAAAAATTTAAGGTATATATAAGAATAATATTTAGTGGCGTGAAAATGCTCATGGATCTACTCTTTAAAGAAAATAAAGGGGCAATTTCTACATAACATGATCTCATGTTTTTTAAAAAGGAAAAGTCTATGAACAGAAAAACAATACCAGAATGAATATATGACAAATTTCTAATGTGACAGAATTCCATTCATTTTTTTCTTTTTCTTGTCTAAAATTTTAATAACAGGGGAAAACCCCAGTAATTTATTAGATTATATCTACTCTTTGTTCATTTTGACTTCTGGCCTAATGTAAGAAGCCTGAACTATGAAAAACCAATTCTGTAAGTTTTACTTATTATTACTGTTGTTTACCTAAACAATTAAAAATATTATTCAATTATTTGTTATCAATTATTTGTAATCAAGAAAAACCAAGGTTATGTCTATGTCTATAATGTAGGATAGAGGACCAAGAAATTAAAGTTATGGGCTACTGATGGAAGATCAATAACTGAACTTGAATGGCCCTCAAAATAAGAAAACAAGTTCCCATTGTTGAAATAAATTTGATAGCTACCTTCTATAGCAGGGGTGAATGCTGAGTCTAGTCCATGATTTGAAATATCACTGATGCTGACCGGTTTTTGTCACATCCAAGTGTTAACTATCTAGTATGATATAATTAAAAAAAAAATTTGGTCTTTGTCCCTGGCACACACCTCCTAAAACCCTGGAAATCTCCAGAGTTATTAAGAATGTCTCTTGTATGCTAATGAGATGCCTGGATGGTCAGTCATCCTAGACAGCTTCACGATGGGAGCTGGTCACAAGAAAGACCAAGGCATGATTGGAACTTTCAGCCGTATCACCCGCTAGACCTCCATGGCGGGGAAAAGAGCTCGAGATTGAGCTTATCACCAATGGCCAATGATTTCATCAATTGTGCCTACATAATGAAGCCTCTATAATAACCCTCTAACTGATGGGGTTCGGAAAGCTTCCTGGTTGGTGAACATCAAGATGCTGAGAGGATGACGCAACAGAGAGGGCATGGAAGCTCCACATCACCCTCTTCCCCATATACCTTGCTGTGTGCATCTCCACCATTTGGCTGTTCCTGAGTTATATCCTTTATAATGAACTGGCCAAGTCAAGTATTTTCCTGAGTTCTGTGAGCTGTTCTAGCAAATTATTGAACTTGAGGGGGAGGGGGGTGTGGGAATCCTCAATTTATAGCCGGTTGGTCAGAAGTATGGGTGACCTGACACTTGCAACTGGCATCTCAAGTGTGGGCAGTCTTGTGGGACTGAGCCCTTTAATCCATGGAGTCTGACGCTAACTCCAGGCAGTTAATGTCAGACTTGAATTGAATTGCTGGACACCCAGTTGGTGTCTGGAGAATCAGAGAATTGGTTGTTGATGATGGAAAATGCTCCAGATCTAGTATTCAAAGATTAGTCTATACAACGCCCTACTCAAATTTAAAATTAACTTGGGAAAATGAGATATATTATGATCACAACTATACAAAACAATAAGAGAAAGAAATGTAACAAACTGTTAAAAGTAAATGTCTTTGAGTGATGATATCACAGGTGATTTTCTCCATTTTTCACTTTTTCATTTTCCTAATATTTCTAAAATGAGCATATATTATACTTTCTTAGTGATAAAAAAAATCAAAGCTATTTTCTGGACTAATATGTTTTAACTGTACAGTTCCTGAGAGGTAACATGTATGTTACCTTAAACTTAAAAACTTATGTTTGTCTGTTAAATTACTACTGAAAAACTATCATCTCTATAACTCATAATATATGAAATCTAAAATAGAGATGTTAACTATGCCATAGTTCTAATATATTCTAAAGAAGCATAGTGAAAAATATTACTTTTGGAGAAATTAACTTTTTTGTCTTGATTAAATAAACCAAGAGTTTTGTTTTTTTTTTTTAATTTTTTGTTTATTGCAGCAACATTGGTCTATAACATTGTAAAAATTTCAGGTGTACATCATTGCACCTCTATTTCTGCATAGATTACATCATGTTCACCACCAAAATACTAATTACAACCCATCACCACACACACGTGCCGAATTATCCCTTTTGCCCTCCTCCCTCCCCCCTTCCCCTCTGGTAACCACCAATCCAATCTCTGTCCCTATGTGTTTGTTTATTGTTGTTATTATCTACTACTTAATGAAGGAAATCATATGGTATTTGACCTTCTCCCCCTGACTTATTTCACTTTGCATTATACCCTCAATGTCCATCCACGTTGTCACAAATGGCTGGATTTCAGCGTTTCTTATGGCTGAGTAGTATTCCATTGTGTATATATACCACATCTTCTTTCCAAGAGTTTTTTTAAATTGATGTTTTAATAGTTTGTAACATTGTGAAATTTTGGGTTGTACATTTTTGTTTGTCGATCACTATATGTATGTCTCCCTTCACCCCTTGTGCCCACCCCCTACCCCCATTGCCCCTGGTAACCATAATACAGTTTTCTCTGTCCATGTGTTGGTTTATATTCCACATATGAGTGAGATCATACGGTGTTTGTCTTTCTCTTTCTGGCTTATTTCACTTAACATAATACTCTCCAGGCCCATCCATGTTGTTGCAAATGAGACGACTTTGTCTTTTTCTATGGCTGAGTAGCATTCCACTGTATATATATATACCACATCTTCTTGATCCAATCATCAGTCGAGGATTGGAAGCAACACTTAGGTTGCTTCCACTTCTTGGCTATAGTGAATAATGCTGCAATGAACATAGGGGTGCATAAGCCTTTTTGGATTGTTGATTTCAGGTTCGTTGGATAGATTCCCAGTAGTGGGATAGCTGGATCATAGGGTATTTCTATTTTTAATTCTTTGAAGAATCTCCATACCATTTGCATAGAGGCTGCACCAGTTTGCATTCCCACCAACTGTGTATGAGGGTCCCTGTTTTTCCACATCCTCTCCAACATTTGTTGTTTTTTGTCTTGGTGATTATAGCCCAAATTCTAACGGGTATGAGGTGATATCTTAGTGTTGTTTTGATTTGCATTTCCCTGATGATTAGTGATGGTGAACATCTTTTCATGTGCCTATTGGTCATCTGTATATCTTCTTTGGAGAAGTGTCTGTTCATTTCCTCTCCCCATTTTTTGATTGGGTTGTTTGTTTTTTTGTTGTTCAGTTGTGTGAGTTCTTTATATATTATGGAGATTAACCCCTTGTCAGATATATGTTTTGCAAATATTTTCTCCCAGCTAAACCCACACTTTTAACCAGATTAAAAAAAGATAAAGAAAAAGCTCTAATACTAAAGAAATTCAAATATCTTAGGCAATGATAAAGGAATTAAAAGAAAATTAGGCAATACTGAATACTGAATCAGGCCACATTTAAAACCTACCATGTAATTTGAGATAATATTTTAAAATTTTCTTCTAGTGGAAGCCAAATGAAAATATATCACTAACTTCCTAGTTGCCAAATAAAAGAAAAACTTTGCTTCCTAAAGAATTTTTTAAATTTTGTAACCCAAATATCTTTACTATGAAAAATGTTCTTTGTTTAATTTACTTTTCAAGAATCCCTATAGTTTACCATTTCTAATTTGAATTATTCTATTTTGATGATTTAATTCTTTTTACATCTAGAAGGAGAAATAATTGTTTTAAATATAGTTTAACATAAAAAATTTAATCTAGCTTCGCTTATGAAATCTGTAGTCAAAGTACCTATTCTACTTGTATTCCTACATCTTGATAGTTGGTTTAATAAAATAAAATCGTAAAACTATAAAAATTAGAGCTGAAAGGGGCTCTAGTGATTGCTAGTCTTCCCACTAGGAATCCTCTTCTTTTTACTTCTGAACTCTACTTGCGATGTAGCATGTCTTCCATTAAAAAAATATACTCACTGGGGCCGGCCCAGTGGCGTAGTGGTTAAGCTCCCCCACTCCGCTTCGGCGGCCCAGGGTTCACAGGTTCGGATCCCAGGCACAGACCTGTGCACCGCTTGTCAAGCCATGCTGTGGCAGGTGTCCCACATATAAAGTAGAGGAAGATGGGCATGGATGTTAGCCCAGGGCCAATCTTTCTCAGCAAAAACATAGAAGAGGATTGGCAACAGATGTTAGCTCAGAGCTAATCTTCCTCACACACAAAAAAACATATATTCATATATAACCATTAATGAAATTTACTCAATAAGAGACAACTAGTATACATACACTTGGTATATTTTCAGTCAAAAGTAAATAAATTTGATGTTTTAGTCTCATCTTTATAGAGAAATACACAGTTTCTATTATTATCTTTCAAAAAATGAAAATAACTTACCAATACCTTTTCCTTATCTAGTACCCCAGGGATCAGGAGACCCTTGGTTGAGAATGATCCATCTAGTCCGACTTCCTAATTTCATATATAAGGTATGTGAATAAAGTAACCTGCTAAGTATAAATAATTTAAATCAAATGAAACACAACCTCAAGTGGACTATTTCCACCAATGATAAAAATAAGAAACGCTTCACAATATAGACATTATAATTTTCTTTAAATCTTTTTTTATTTAGAGATTTTTCTGGTAAGGAGATATACCATAGGAAAGCAATTTCACTGGCAGTGAGGTATGTATATACTCTACCAAAATACTCCTTATTTTAACTGTTTTTAACTTTATTTACACACGAAGAAAAGTATCAATGCATATCCTTGTTCAACTATAGTATTAGCCATACTACATGAAATAAAATGAAATGGTGCTTGCATACAAAAACTGTTATTTGTAAAGGAATCTGATTTCAGGTTAAAAGAACTAATTTGTTTTTGGAAAGAGTTTAAAAGAAGAATCACAATTTATCATGACCAAGACATCTGCACCATATTTTCCATTCCTCACAGCACATTTATTTCAGTAATTCCGTTATGTCGGTTCTTAGCATGAGCATAGTGTTACACGATTTTCGTACATATAATCACATCCAAAACAAGTTCTAAAATTTAAATTGTAAACATTCTCATCATATGTAGAAATATTTCAATTGGTGTATTAAGTTTTGCTAACTGATCAAATTTGGAAGAGAATATAAATGAGGAAGCCTATTCTAAATTGTGTAGTGAGCACTGTTTATTAATTACATTTCTACAATGTTAAATAAAGTAAGAGGCAAACCTGTCCTGTAAGCATGTCAAATTTTAGGTAAAACATTAAAAAGAAACAAATCTGTTAACAAAAGGATGTCTTGCAATAAAGAACATTAGATTTTTAAATCTATTATGATACAAAAATGTAAAGGGTAAATAGCATCTTTGTTGACAAAGTAGGAGGTAGCATGGACGCACCACTTTATTGTCTGAGAAATGCAACTGGAGTAAAGAATATTTCCTTACCACAAATAATTTCCAGGACTATGTACATATTTCTTTTAGAAATACTTGTTTAAACAAATCTCCCTCCACTTTTTAGTATAAAAAAAACCGTTCCATGTGATTTTAAAAAAACACTTACACATCTAGATAGAATAGTACTCTGCCCTATTTGAGTGAACAGTCTCAAACTATGAAGTACATGATATTTAATGCCCTAAGTTGAGTAAATTTAGTTAGCAGTTCCTGGTATTATACAAAACACTAAGTACATACAAACAAAATATAATATCTTATTTTTCAATGCAAGTCTTATGGGGAATAAACAGAACCTTGATTCTGGTAACACTGCAGAAAACATAATTTTCCAATAAGTCTGTCTTTAAGTATCCATGTGCAACAGTTTATTAATGACTGCTTACATGTACTGATCTTTTATTGAGTGAATACAGTTCATTGACAAAACTTAGTAAACCTTAAAAACACATCTTCCACCCTATATAAAATATATAGACTACTTACTGTTTGAAGTACTCAATTTGCTCTGATGTCACTGTAATTCACTTTTCCCCATTTTCCTGCTTTAGTATTTATAAATGGATAATTTAATGTGGCTTTAAAAAAAAAAGACAAAGAATTTCAAATTTACATCCAATTCAAATTTGCTATTTAAAAAGTTTCCTTGTTCTATGAAGCTGCTTCTGCCATTAGTAGAGAAATTGAAGTTTCTGTAATGGAGGCAGGCTTTTTAAGTAGTGACGTGACTTCCACCATGCCAGCTCCAGTCCTTGGAAGATTAGCGTTTACAATGTGTCGTTGTAAGTGCTTAATCCAGTCTTCCTGAACAGACAACGGTCCACGAAAGACTAGGCCACAAAACCTATAGAAGAAGTTGATAACAGTTCTCTTAAAATGATCAATTCCCTTTACTTAAAACCAATTCCCATAAAATTCATAAGCTTAAGAAATAAACCTCACCATATATTGGAGATAGTACTTGACAACAGATTCTAAATACATATCAAGTCAAAATCATTTAACACAATATCAAAACGGCCAACTCATATATTTAACAGCTATAATAACTCCAGCAATATTTGTAGAGGTGGGAATATTACTATTAGGTTCAAATTAATTAAAAGATCTTAACAGCTACACATCTTAAAACATTTAAAACAACTATAATTCCAAAATGTACCATTCTTTTCAAAGACCCTTCCCCAATTCAGAATTCCTTAAACTGCATGAGGGTAAGTATGAAAGGAGGTGTGAATGAGTTTCTATAGCTATACTTAGAAGTATGAGTGGAGAGAAAACGTGTTCCCAATAAGCAGGAACTCAAGACAATTAAAAAAAAATCAAACTAAATAAAATTCAACCAAACAAATAAAACAAAACTTCATTCATTAGTTGTTGAAGTACAGCATATTATGAGCTGAATGAGATTTTAAGCCTGTCTCCCAAATTCCTTTAAAACCTGACTGTTGAGAATGCACCTTCTGCCACAAATTAAAAATCTCAAATAAAATAGCTAATATGAGTCAAAGCAAAATCTGAAGAAACTGAGCAGATTTGACAATATAGGCATATACCTGCATCGGAGAATGTAAACCTCGTCAGCACCATGAGGTAATGTTAGCATTTTCTTCTTGCTTCCAGATCTTGACCTTGATTTCTTTTGCTTACAATCTAAGGCTAAAAAAGGGAAGAGAAAGATAACATTTCTTATATATTCCAAAATATACATACATACATATATTTCTAGAGAGGTCAGACCATCTAAATCAAGTTAGAAAAAGTCTGCATTCATTTGTATTCCCTGAAGCATGCACTAACTCACAGCTGGTTCTCTAACAGCAGTAATATTATCTGCATACATTCTTCCTGTACTGCTTTTTCAAATAATGCTTTACCATACCAAACTAGAACTGATAAAATGTAACTAAATAACTTGGAATTACTAAATTGGTCAATTATTACAATAATGATTATATATACATTATGTTAACATCTGGTTAAATCTTCCTTATTTCCAGGAAAATTAAAATCTTTTCTTTAAGATCATTAAATTAAGTCTGCATTTGATTACCGCTCCATTAAGTAGGTCTCATATGCTTTGAAAACTTAGTAAAGGAAAATCAACAATGTAATAAGACCTTCAATGAAGAATCGATTTAATAGCAATTCACTCTGAATTCTATAATAATAAATAGCTCCTAAATTATATGCTGGTCCTATATTTGAAAGGGTAAAAAAAACACTCAACTTTCATTTTTTAACTCATGTACTGTATTTAACTTATGTACTGCATTTAACTCATGTACTGTATTTAACTCATGCACATGTACTGCATGTACAACCAGATGTTTTATTTTACTAGAAAACAAATATAAATCCAGATTATCTCACAGACGGACCAGAAGTTTAATGTTAACTATTCTTTACATTTTTTTATTTACATTTTTTTCCTATAGCTTATTTTTAAAATGTGATTAAAAAGTGGGAAAAAAAGATTTTTATATTAAAGTGAGCCAAAATTTTAGTGCTAACTGTTCTTGAAATTTCTCCATTACTTGACTTTTCCTTCAATCACTTATTCCAAAAAATTTAATTTAATAAAGAAAAAAAGATATTTTTTACAGGTAGGAATAGAGAGGACATAACATTTTATTGTTCTTTGAATACAACCACACCATTCCTTTGGACAAAGGGATGACAGTATTCCAGGGTGCTGCTGGTCTATTAGCAGGAAGAGAAGGTAAGAGTTTATCTCTAGGGATTCAAAGGGGTGGGAAACAAATGTAACAGAAGAGGTACCCAAATTGGCTTTTCTTTTGTTAACCTGTCATGTGAAATCTCCTGGAAAAATTCTAGGTAAGAGAGAATAGGAACCTGCTATTCAATGATTCTGTGAAATGAGTTGTTCAAAGCCCAGATTCCAAAAGAATAGATGCTACTATTACAAAACCAGTAAACACAGTTCCTTACAGTAGTCAAGTGGCAATGCTAACAGAAATCTCATATAGAAAATTAAAAACCATGAAAAGCCTAAATTTCATCCAAGCCACTGGTTTCTACTTCCTGTCACCTGCCTCTTTAAAAGTAAAATTAGGGCCCACAGTCTTTCTCTGCTTATCCTCAGAAGAAGAATCTAATAAGTAAAGAACTACAGAAAGTCAAGTTAAATATTAAAGAATGGCTAATTCCAAGCTAAACAACCAAAATTTGGAATAGAAAAAATCTTATAAGGTTCTCATTAGCTATCTCAGTCAAGAGCCTGGTACATAGGTACATTCCTGCAGAACACCTCTGCACCATTTGTTTAAATGAATATGTTGCTAGAAGTCATACTTAAATTCTTCACTGATCAGTCTAGCTTATGTGTAGAATCTAGGTTCTTCACAATCAGTAGGACGAGTGAGGTATCATATACTTTGTAATCAGCATCTTCTTTTTCCTAGTCGCTTTGGTGAGCAATTTAAACTTAAGTGGATTTTAAAGCAATTCATACAGTAGAAGTAAAGAGTTTAGGGAACATAAAGGACTAAATGCTGCTAGATGTCAGCTACTCTTTCCTTGTCTATAACGTAAACCACACACAATCCCTGCCTCTGTTACGTGGAACAGAGCAAGCATCTGGTATATCATGAGATTACAGGTAGAATCTTACTTTGATGAGATTGCTGGTTGTCAAAATTGCCATACTATATCCAAATTCCTTGAAAAATGTAAATAAATTACTATAGGATACAAATACAATATATTATAACAATCATTTAAAAATTTGTTCACAGAATGCTAATATTAGGTGTGTAAAGCAAATTGAGGGAGAAGGGCAGAGGGTGATGGGGTATGCAAAAGAATGTTTTATCAGTTACAAAGCATTTAAGTTACATGTAGATGTCATGATAACTTTAAAAATGGAACTAGACATTTTTACTCTCAGACGGAGAAATGTTTTTGACTTTAATAGAGGAAAAAAAATTTTTCTGACTTTTGATACTATATGGACTCTAGAAACTCTGAAGTTTAGGACATTTTATGCATGATTAGATCTAAATTTTAAATGAGAATGCCATAGTTTCTGCATCAACTAATATTTGAAGGTATTATGACTTTGGAAAGTAGGACAACTCTGCCAGCATATGATAGAGAATCCCCAGTATCCAGGGTTCCAAGTAAGTTTAGAGAACCACATGCACTGGGAATCCTTGAAAACTTCTCCATAAAGTAAGGACTGGAAAAACCTGAGACCTCTGGTAATTATACCTAAATGCCTCAGTGTCTTAATATCTCCATGATCACTTTTAAATTTCTTATTCCCTAAAATGTCACTTATTTATTTTAGAAGGTAAAACATGAATACACCTTACAGGAATAATTTTTTCTAATACCAAGATCCAACTTTCACCCCTGCAACATTGCCCAAATATTTTAGAAAAATCTGCTAAAAAAAAAAAAGTATTTAATATATTATTAATATGCTCACACAGGGGACACATCTATATGGTAGTCTCTATATGAAAAAGATAATCTACACAAAATGTTCCACTAAATGAAAAATATGTACAGTCACGTCTATTACACAAATTTTCTGATTTAACAGATTTTACTATATCTAGAGGGAAAAGCAGTTTTATTCTGGACTGTACCAGGAGTCACTAGAATATTAAAAACAGACCATCTAACACATTCAGTTTTAGTATAACGGGGCTCAACGATATTTGTGATAAACAGCCAAAAGTTTAACAAAGCTGTTTATATTAATAATCTGCCCAAAAGATAACTTTATATAACACCTTTCTTTGTGATAGAATTTTATTTGCTTTGACATTTGTCAGTGTCAAAAAACACACATCTTTTTTCTGTTCCAAAGTATTTTAAATTCAACATTGTTTCTATATTAGAAATTTACAAAAAATATTAGGTTAATTTTAGAAATTGTTAATTTTCTTCTCCTTGAGTAAAACTGCTTCTTTAGAAAGGAACAAACCCAGTCACGCAAACCTTCCTAAGGTTCCTATTCAGGGTGGCAGAAAATGTTTAAGTGGTCAGTATTAACTAGAAGACTGTAAAAAAAACCTTTGCAGTTATCTGATTTATAAAGGATCTAAATTGCTGCTGGGAATACTGTATTTTACTTGTAAGGAGAATGAATTGAACTGTAAGGTCATAAATAAAAAGTTTTAGAGTATACCTTTCAGTAAAACAGCTGTTTTGATCAAATAGGAATGAGAGAGAAACACATTTATGAGCCCTCAAAAAGAATACCACACTGCTATTCTATGAAATACAACAAGTGACAACATATATGTGTCTAAAGCACTGAACCAAATCAGTGAAAAAGCAAATCAACAAATAGAACAGATACAAATTCAAGTGTGTTTTCTAAGACATTATGTAGTTCTATACATAATACATAATTCTATACATAGTTCTTCTTCTATAGAAGAAAAAGAATTTACTTTGTGCTCTAACATTATTAAACAAGTCCTTTCGCCCTTTCCACCTCTCTGCCCATTATATACAATAATTGCTTCAATGAATTTCATTTTCTTTTTAATTCACTACATAAATGACCTCAAAGAATAAGGATTTATTTCTTAAAAACATCTGAAGCTTCTGTGGTAAAGAAGCACATCATAACTAAATTAACATTCACCACCAAAATATTTTTATTTGCAATCATCTTCTCCTGCCCCTTTAGTTAAAAGCCCCATTTCATCTGTTTCCTTCCTAACTGGTTGTTGGCACCTCTGGGGTAAAGTGAAACGTAATATAATGGCCAGGTAATATATATCCAAAATAAGACGCACGGTATAGCCCTACTAGAGGGAAGAAAATTTCTTCTCTATCTAGTTGGCCTGTATAAGGTGGGTAGGGAAGAGTAGCTATGAACTCATTCAGGAAGACTGTGGGAATAAAAACGACATGAAGAGGTTAAGCCATCACTCCACCACCATTAACAAGCTGGTGGTGGAGGCGGTAGTGGCAATAGTGAAGTGGGAAGAGGATGCATATGTCCCAAGGGATACACGGTGTAAGATGGATAAATAAACTCAGTTCTAGTTGCTGCCATTAATCGTTCAAGATTCCTAAGCCCCAAGCATACAAAAGACTGTGCAAACAGCACTGTCTTTCCCTCAGCCCCAACTGAAAAAGAAGCATGGCTTTTTTGGGGGGAGAAGAAACATGTCAGTTTGTATAAAATAGGGATGGGGGTCGGGGAAGCCATTTGTTGAGAAGCCAAATTCTTATTTCTTCAGTGTACACTTTCCTCTTTGCATAAAGTGCCTACAAGACAGACTTCACAGGTATACGACCTGTGCAATTGCATGGGGTCCCACACTTCGCTTAATGCTCTGCTGTCACTGTGTTGAAATTCTTAATTATTTCTGAACATGAGCCACTACATTTTCATTTTGCACTGAACCCTGCAAATTATGTAGCCAGTTCTGGGTCCTGAGTACCTACCACCCTAAATGAAAAGGCAGCCCCAGTTCTACCTCTTAATCTCTTGGCCCATAAAAAAAATAGCTATTAAGAGAAAAATTGTTAAATCCTAGTCTCTATAGACCATTAAAATTGGAGAAGACTTTCCCACTTCCAATACCAATTCTTTGCTCCTACTTATATACTGCCATAATCAAACCAGTCATTATTCCCAAAATGTACATATAAAGCAGTTTAAGTGGTTTATTGTTACGGAAAGCAATGTTCCCTTTCCAATTAGAACTAAGCGTATAGATAGATACACAATTAGCAACCTCAAAAGTATATTTTCACCATCATTTTCCCTTGATATTGTCACTCTAAACTTGGATATTTTTTTCAGTACCCTAAGTTACTTTTATCGACTTTTAGTTTCCATTGTCAATGACTAAAAAACAATAACGAACCCAGAATTACAGAGCAATCGCAGCAAAGTTAATTAGATCCTGCATGACTTAACATTTTACCCTGAAGAGGATGAAATGCAAAATATTTGAAAAGCAGATTTCTTTTAAGTATGAGGTTTATGGCTTAACAACATTAGTTTAGAAGAGACAGGTAGCTTGAGCTTGCCCTACAAAGTAGGAGGTTCTATTAAGGGTAGCAACAGCCTTATATGCTTGGGTCAGAGAAAGAGTTAAAGCAAATGAAGGTAGCTTTTTATTTAAACTTAGGTCTACTTGAGAGAAGAAAAAGTATATTCTTGTAGAAGCCTCTGTTATTTCAAAGTAGAGATGATCGGTAAAAGAATATTTTGAGCAAGTATTTTCAAGATGTGAAGGGAAAAGCTAAACATAAAGATGATACCTTATTCACACATTTTTATAAACAGAGAAACTGCAGGCAGTTTTTCCAGCCTGCCAAAAGCTAAAAGCTAACAATACCCTAGCTACAAGTTGCTTATCAGTCAGTTAAGAGTTAATAGGATAGCAAATGTATTATTTCTCTGTGTCAACAGGTAAGAAAAAACAATTTCTCCTTAAGGTGGGTTGGACTTGCACACTGTTTTAATTAAGCAAAATAGGCACTTATCAATATCAACCACTTTT
The DNA here is from genome assembly GCF_057802395.1 of Ceratotherium simum simum. Taxonomy (NCBI): domain Eukaryota; kingdom Metazoa; phylum Chordata; class Mammalia; order Perissodactyla; family Rhinocerotidae; genus Ceratotherium; species Ceratotherium simum. The sequence continues at coordinate 73,074,648 of NC_141901.1, read as the reverse complement.
CTAGGACTAAGATATCTAAAATTAGAATAAACATAATAATACATAATTACAAATCTGCTTTAAATCACTTTTGTTTAGAATTATTGGAATATAATCACACTCCCTGCCCTATAAAAGTCTTAGTATTTCCAAAATATCATTTCATATTTAGCAGGAGTAATTAAATAATTGTTCCTGATTACAAAATCAGTTAAGGAAAGCACCTTACTTTAAAATTTCCATTAAATTATCTTTAATATAATCATGTTCAACTTAAATTAGATGGGGCTCACAATTAACTATAATAGTAAATCTAAATGTCACAAATTCATGATTCCAATAGATCTGATTTGGTTTTTTATAATTTTGAAGCCCTTCTAGCCAAAATCCAAACTATAATTACACATGGTACTGACCAGGTATCTTTTGTTTTAGCTAACTTCCATCCATGGCCACAAATAGCAAGAATTAACCTTATTCCTCAAAATCCAGACACAACACATAAACAGTAAATCCTACTTTTCCACTTAGATAGGTGAGGGACCAGCAGTCTCCAACAAGCCATCCTCTTGTCTTAACCTCCAAAAGAGAAAGTCTATGTATTATTTTATTATTTCCATTAAGTTACTTAAAACAGATGACCTACAGTTTAGCTCTGGCCAGGAACATGCCTTGTTACTGTAAGGTCTAACTATATCTTAATCTAGATTATAACAGCATTCAAAAATTCATGTTAGAATAGAAATCATAGCAAGCACACAACACTACAAGTGAGGATAAAAAGATATTAGACACATTAAAAAAATCCAAACATAGAAAAATACAGTTAAGTCAATTGTTAAAAAAAATCAAAACAAGATATAAAAGCAAAACTCAGAAAATTAGTAAGTAACAGAACCAATAAGAATGCTGGAGGACTAGTTAAGACTTTTATGAAAAACAAGATGTTGGTCAAAAAAGATTATCAACCAAATAGAATTCCTAAATTTTATAACCAATAACCAGCAAAAGCAGGCATCATTAAATGTAAACGTTTTATGCTACAATGGTCCTCTTAGGCTCCATTCTTCTAAAAACAAACTTACTGGGGGCCGGCCCCGGGGCTTAGCGGTTAAGTGCACGCACTCCGCTACTGGCGGCCGGGGTTGGGATCCCGGGCGCGCACTGAGGCACCACTTCTCCGGCCACGCTGAGGCGGCGTCCCACATACAGCAACTAGAAGGATGTGCAACTATGACATACAACTATCTGCTGGGGCTTTGGGGAAAAAAAAAGGAGGAGGATTGGCAATAGATGTTAGCTCAGAGCCGGTCTTCCTCCGCAAAAAGAGGAGGATTGGCATGGATGTTAGCTCAGGGCTGATCTTCCTCAAAAAAAAAAAAAAACTTACTGATTCAACAAGTGTGGTTATTTGCTTTGTTACAGTGGATAGCCGGATGATGAGGTGCTGGTAGACAAATGACAGCCAGAGAAGTAATGAAGCCTACCCTTCTCTTACCAGACACCATGGTAGCAGATTCATTAACTGTACTGGTATAACCATTCTCCGTGACAAGATTTAAAACTTTGAGCCATTTCTGTCTCTTTCCTCTTATTCTTCTACCTCTAACTAATCTGCCAAATTCTGCTTACTTTACTTTCATAATATTATCCGTAAAACTATTCTCTCTCCTTTACATTCCTATTGTCATTGTCCTGGTTCAGGGATCCTAAAATGATCTCACCTACAATTTCTCCACCTCCCCACCAAATCCTTTAACTTTTATTTAAAAGGTAGTTTTAAAAGCTTTACTCAAAACTCTTAAAAAAAAAGAAAAAATCTTTACTGGCTCCTCACTACAGAATTAATTCCAACACCATAGATTAGCATTCTAGCACTCTATGTCTTTACCTATCCACCTCTATTCCCTTATCTCCTATGTCCTAGTATTTTCAACAAACTTCCCACATTGTCCCAGGTTGCTCCCTCCTACAAGTATGTTCCCGCCCCACTCCTGACCCCCATTTCCATTTCAATAAGCTATCCTTCAGAGTCCAACTCAAATGCTACTTCCAAAAGCCTTGCTGAGTCCTGGTCTAGCTGAAAGTACCTTCTTCCTCTGAAATTCCACAATATTTCATGCACACCTCTCTAACAGCACTTAAAATTTGTCTTATATTACAGTTATACATATACAAAACTGTATATATATATGTGCTTCCACTATATTGTAAGCCAATGTATCTCTGTAGTACTTAGCACAATGCATAAACCACAGTAGGAGCTGGAAAAAATGCTTGTTGAATTAATGAATAAATCAGCCAATCACTTTTTTTAGTATTGTGGGCAAATAGCCCAATTCTTGCTGGCATAATGAAACAATTAGTACCCATAAGGATAACTATAAGTACTCAAATGATTAAATTATATTCAGTCTGCTGTTTTCACAAGGCAGAAATGAGAACAACGCTTTAGAAACATTAACATCAAAATGGTCAGGATAAAATCAAGTTTGACACTAGTTTTCGATTACCTGGAAAATTTACTCAACTTGAACAATTCATTACCTTGCTAACCCTGAATAAATGATACATTACTGTACAAATAAATATATACAGAGATACACTTTTAATGAAGAACAGTACTACAGAGATAAATCATAGCCAAGAAAATACAGAAACCCATCTTTCATTGTATCAGGGATAGCTTTTTTTTTTTTTTGTGAGGAAGATCAGCCCTGAGCTAACATCTGATGCCAATCCTCTTTTTTGCTGAGGAAGACTGGCCCTGAACTAACACCCATGCCCATCTTCCTCTACTTTATATGGGACACTGCCACAGCATGGCTTGACAAGCAGTGCGTCGGTGCACGCCCGGGATCTGAACCGGCGAACCCCGGGGCGCCACAGCGGAACCCGCGCACTTAACCACTTGCGCCACTGGCCCGGCCCCAGGGATAGCTTTTTAAAATACAAGTTTGACCATGTCATTCCCTTATTTTAAAAAATCCTTCAGTGACTTCCTAAATATTTTAGCAAGTCTTCAAAGCATCAACCCCACCTTTCTGGCATTACCATCTTCCCAAACATCTATAACTGAATCTCCCAGCACCTCCTGAACTCTAAATTTCATCCCTTTGTGCCCACTCTACGTTCTTCTCTCTACCTGACATGTTCTATTTCATCTCTTCTTCCTAAACCTACTCATCCTTCAAGTTCAGGGTCTAGCTGAAACGTTATAAAGCTTTTTGTAATAGTACACTTGTACTTATCCTACTGCATCATGATTTTGTTTATGCAGCTGGAGTGCAGGGTCTTTCTAGCCTCAGAGCTAGCAGAGTCCAGGTACAATACAATAACTAAAACTTTCGCTGAATGAATAAAAATTTTCTTTGACTACTGGTTTTATTTTTCTCTGTCATTTTAAACATAATTACAAGAAACATACACCAGCATGAGCTATTTTTATCTTTTTTCTTCCTTTTTGAGGCTCTATTTAGAGTGAGATAAATAGTAAAGGCAGCAAGAAAAAAGAACCCAACTTAATTTCCAACTCCCCTCAAAAGGAGGCCTAGACTAAAACAAACACCTTGAACTCCCACAGCACATAGAGCCAATATACTATTTATTTGTACACTGTCTTGCGTAGTTCTCTAATTTTGATAGTTTTGCATATGTTGCCAATAATGCTTTCCCAAGATCTTTGATGACAGGGACATGTCTCATACTTCTCAAGTATCCCCCATACAGCCTGGTCTGGAGGAATTATCAAGTTTATCAAACCAATGGAGGTGGTTTGCTCCATTAGAGTTTAATCATAATGATAAGATAAAAATTTTCTATTTGTACTCTTTCAGGCTGAATGAATCACTATAAAAACATACAATTTCTTGAAGATGCAATATTATAATATTTAAAAAGACACTGCAGAGACACTCATGAAAGAATGAGTAACTTAATGCACCTTGAGAAGCTTTCACAATACTATTTTTTCTCTTTCCATCATAGTAGAAAATGTTCCCACAGCACTTTCCACAATATAAGAATTACTTTTCTGGTGGCTTATACACCCACTCAGGACATGGCACTGTGTTATGTGCTCATCAGCACTTGTCCTTGCAGGCCTCTACTGCCAATTACACCACTAAAGTTGAAAAACGCAAAAGATCTACTAAGTAATATGCCAACTACTATTCCACTTATAAGTGGATGGTGTGAAAAATAAAACAGTGATTTTACTAAAAAAGAATGTAGATATATTGCACTAGTGGTATTGACTGAAAGGCTCTAGTATCAATTTTTAAGTTATTTTTTCCTCATGGGAAAAGTCAATCTTTAATTATGACGGTTAAGTCTGTTGTTGTAGAATAGCAACAATCACGTTTACTTCTAAAATGTTTTCATGAAAGTGTTCTGAAAATAAGGAAATGAAGCTCCTCTCCCAAATATATTTGCACATAAAATATTTTTCTTGTATTAACTTTAAGTACTAGAAATTTCCAATTTACTTTAAATACTGAAGGTCAACATTTGATTAAAAAATATGATCTACAGATAAACATTTGAATACAACGAGTAAAGAAAATTCACTTGCTGCCACAGAAATATTATGATTTCCAAAATATAACTATTGTCGATTCTAGTCAGTACCAGTCCCTAAGAGAAAGAGTCACTTAAGGAGAGTGTTTTCAATCTGTGGGTAGTGACTTCTTAAAGGGTGGTAAATCAATTTACTGGGTCATGACCAGCATTAATTTTTAATGAAAAAGAATAAAGCAGAAAATATTAGAGTGCATCACACTCAATTCAGGTGAGTGAATGAGTGAACAAGTGAGTATGTGTAAGAATGTGAGTTTGCATATGGGGTCAAGATGTAAAATGGAGTCCCAACAAAAATGTTGAACACCACTGTTATTCTTTCTTCTTTTCAAGAGATAACAGATTGCTATGTACCACAGGGAAGCATTGCGCAAACATGCATTCATCTTACTGATATATTTTCTTTCACAACATTCTCTATTCAGACTTTATTTCTTTCCCTTTCTTTACCTGTTGAAATTCATTCTTTTACCTTAAAATATTTTTTTTGGTTCCTGATTGCAGATTAAGTTGATAGACTACACGTTGCCTTAAATAATTTTAAATATTTTAGAAATTTTAATAATTAGGATGACCATATAATTTATCATCCAATCCAGGACACTTATGAAACAGGCACCACCACTAGGTTGGGACAACACAGCTAAACTAGCGTGTATGGTCACTTCATTAACTAACTTAGTAATACTGTGTTCTTAATATTGCCAGTATAAAAAAGATATTTAATTAAAATATTATTAAACTATTTAATATGTATGATGTGATTCTGATTTTTAATGAAAATTATAGGATGTTTTTATTAGACTGTATAAGGAATTAACCAGGAAAAAATCTGTATAAACATGTAAAACGTTAACCTAAAGAGAACACCTGAAAAAGAATAGTGCAGTCTATATTAATTGGAATAAATTGTAATATTATTGTAATTATTGTATTGTATTATTATTGTAATTATTGTATTATTATTGTAATATTAATTGGAATAAATACCTGAATAAGAAGTATGCCTTGAATTTACAATATAGGATATAAAGTAAATCCTTTGGTACTAGTCTCTATAGACAAAAATCCGTTAAAAACAAAGTAAACTAGCTTTGTAAATGATTATCCACAAGTGAAGGCACATGGAAATTATTAAACAATTTATTCAAACCTGCCCAACAGATGATAAACTGGGTCAGTTCTGGGCAAAATTTTAATATGTGAAGTTTATTCTTTTTTGACAATTTAACTCTGTCCCAAGTATGGCTATCTCTTCCATGTCATTATTCCAAAGCTTTCCTTCTTTCTTCATCATTTCCTTTTACTAAAATTAGGAAGGATGTTTTATTTTAATTTATATTTGTGACCCATACAAATTAGTTTTGATATTACACAGTTGTGGCATTTTAAGCATCGTCTAACTCTTAAAAAAAAAAAAGATTCTTGCGGCTCCTGATTCCCAGTTCTGTGTTCTTTCCACTTTTTTATTTTGGCACCTCCCTTTCTTAGTTTTCCGCCAGAGGAAAGGTCCATAGATGATAATCTTCAAGGGATATGCAAAACTTATATATAGAAAAATTTTTATCTGTGGATGAATAAGTGCATGTTTCTGGGATGGAGCCTATAGCTTTCATAAAATTCTCAAAGGGGTTAATGACCCAAACAAGATTAAGAACCATCATGTTAGAACTTTTGAGTCATCAGTAAATAACTATTTGGGGAAGTAGAGGGGCATCCTTTTCAGTCTATTCAGGCTAGCGAAAATCTCGCTCCCCTTCAAAAGGCCACCAGTTCCCACAGAAGAGGCCGGCAGCTGGTGGTTTCTAAGAAGGCTTAGAAGTTATTCCATCACTGGTGACTTCTAACAAGGCTTAGAAGTTATTCCATCACAGGTAACCAGGCAGGCCTTCAGCATTTATTCTAGGGATACCTAAGCCTTTTCTTCAAGAGTAGGCCACATAATTAAAAATCCACATGAAGGAGGACTGCCTGAACTAGGAACAGAAAAACTAGACATTCTTGTGGAGGCTTTAGTCCTACCTATTTTCCCTTTACATTGTTCCAGTTTTGTGATACATTTGGACTAAGGTTTTGTGATACATTTGGACTAAGGTAAGGTTTTTTGAAAACGATTTTGTATTTTTTTCATCAAAACAGCATCTACATATTCAAAAAAACCACTTTTTACTCATATGAATTGATGAAACCCTTACAATAACCCAGCGGAACTCTCCAGGACCATAGGTTGGGACCATTGCTTTATACTAGAAACTGATATGGGAGAAGAGAACAGGCATGTAGAGTTTATAAATATAATATAGAATTCTTATTTGGAAAACAAAAAACATTAATAAAGCTGATAAAAAAAACTTCTTAGTTGCCATGAATAAGCAGTAGAGACATCTTCTGTGTAGCTCCACTGGTCAAGAAGATTTTAAAAATCAGGGAAAAGTTTCAGAATTTCCAAGAAAACGGAGCATGAGTTTTTTATTTTTTTTAAAAGTGGGTATGGCCTACGGAAAAATACCACCCTAGACTTTCTTCAGCTTTTCATTTCCCTTCTTTTTGCCTTAGACCTGCCAAACACACACTTCATATTTTCTAACACTTCTGACATTTTGATTAGTATTTAATGATATTTTTTAAATAATATCTTTATTTCTTGATACCCAAAGAAATGTATCCCCATTCATCCTATACTACATTTTTCTCTAATAATGAAATTTTTTAGATAATAAAGTGTTCATTAGAATGCATCCTTGGTCAATGGATGGTTACTATCAGCTATTTAAAACAACTAATGCTGTGTTTTGAAGGATTTTCAGATGAGGTTAAAAAGCATTTTTTAATGGACTGCAAAATCTGTACTGGAGAGATCCACCTCATTGAATATTTGTATAATCTGCCTGAAATGTCAGAATGGAACATTTTCTAAAGTCCCCTGAAATCTAATCCAGGCCTAACCATATCTTGGGTCCCTGCTCTTTCTAATTAGACTCGTATTCATTCAGTCTTCACCAGAATGCTCCTCACCTTAAACCCAACTTCATTTTAGGATTTTCAATTGCTTTCATTCTGTATGTGGTAGATAAGTGATTAATAACAAAGGTGTAGGGTAAAACAGCCTTGATTTGAATTTCAACTTTGCTATCATTAATAATTACATAAATTTGGGCAACTTGCTTAAGTTCTCTAAGCCCTAGTTTCCTATAAAACTGAGAGAATTATAGTACCTACAACACATATGGTGGTGGTGAAAATTAAATGTTACGTGTGTAAAGCTGCACAGCATAGTGCCTGACACTTAGTAAGTGTTCAATAAAAGTTAGTGGCTATGATAACAATAACAAGGGTTTTCTGTTTCTGCAATCTCTTATGTTCACTGCCTCCCTGCCTCTAATGTCTGCAATCACCTTCCAAGCTTGATGAAGGTGGGAGTAATAGCACAAAAACTAAAACCTCATGGTAGGAGGACTAATCCAGTACAGTAGAACTCACTCTATTCCCCTCCTTTTAATGTAACTGGTCAGCAGTCATCCCTGGTTATTTGTATATCAAGTCAAAGGATAAAGCAAGGAAGCACAAGAAAGAAAGATATTAGTATAAATACAAGGGTTTTTTTGATAGCAAGAACATATTAGATGTAAGCCATAGGAAGACATGAGGAAGAACAAAAAATTCCGGAAAACAACAATTAGAAGAAAGCAGAAGGCAGTGATCTAAAAGAGCAAGAGAAATAAAAAGACTAGAAGGAAAATTTTAGCCAAAAGGATTTATGTAGATTTAGAAAAGAGGGTATATTTTAAGATGTGAGAGAAATGGGATTTGCTAAAGCAGGGTAGGTTGAAAGGCTACAAAAAGAGTGAGGCATTTTGTAGGATAAGCAGTATTACATATGAGTAAGCTAATAAAATTTTCACAGACTAGCAGCATGAAGAGGTATCTGCAAGGTTGGGCTAACCCACCAAAAATAACACAGAAATGTGCATGTCAAACATTTATGTGCATAACTGTATTTATTAATCCTAAATATAGTTTGGGGGCATTAAAAGAAAAATCTATTCAGTTGTCAACATGAGCCATTATTAAGGCTTGCCCCTTTCAAAGATCTGATCTTTAGACTAATGAAAACTCATTAGTTTGCTTAGTTTTCTAATCAAGCTTCATATTCAAAATTTCACAATAATATCCTGTCCAATAAAGCATTTCCCCAAGCTAGAACTATAATTTTTTTACCAAAGAGAGGTGTCTTACTGGAATCTACTAACAAAAATAAATTTAAAAAGGAAAAATAGTACAATTTAAAAATCAATGGGAATAATGTAGACTCAAAAGTTCCACACCTCTATTGGGTTATTTTTTCCCCAAATCAAGTCAATAAGAGCCAAATGAAAAAAAATAACTTGCTTAAAATTACACTAAGTTTACAAGTTGCTGAAATTTAATGTGTATTCAGACTCAAATGCTGCTTACCAAAGAAAGCTATAAATATCATCTGAATTAGCACCAGTCTGGTGAGAAAAAAAGTGTATTGTATCAAACAGACTTGCTGTGTTATCTGTTCAAACATACCTGTACCAGTCAAAAGTCCAGCACTCTTCTTTCGTGCATAAGCGCGTAAGTGGTTGGACAGGCTAACAGCACTTGTAAACGTCGTATTGCAATGCACACATGTTCTAAGCTTCACAGGCATACCTATCATTCAAAAGAAAACTATAATCCAGTTCTCACTTCAAAAAGTGAAATTTTCTTAGCTAAAAGCGTGAAGAAAAGTACCACAATAAAGATGGCTTAAAAAACGTTCATTGAATTAACTTAACTTAAAATAAGGAGGGGGAATAAGTTAACTATTATTAGTTTGTAGTTAGTATTTAGAGCCAACCCATGCTCTTTGGAAAGGTGGAAGAGGAGTGTCTTTCACCTCTGAGCTGCTGTAGATTTAACACCTATTATCACTTTCTTGCAGATTTCTGTGTTACGCAGATCATTTCCCTAAACCTAAAATACAATCCTGTGATTCGAATAGCACAGTTCTGTTGAGAAGTTTCAAAGCTTACAACATTACCAATAAAAAGAATTAAAAAGTCTAGTCGACAAAGTGGTAATTAAAGTGTTTTACCCACAAAACCGTAAAAGGCTCGATACTAAATTAGGCTTTCTGATGAAGGCTGGGAGAAAAGGTGGTAAAACACACCACTGAACAGCTGTTAGACACAACATTTTATTCAGGGCCTTTTACGTTCATTACTCTGAATGCGCAATCAATAATGAAAGTTAATGATTTGAAGTTTTTTGCTAAAATCTTTGTGCTAAATAAATGATCAACAAGTTAACATCTTAGTCATCACAGGGAAGAAAACATGTTGAAACAATAAGAAAATCCTAACTTCTCAGGCAACCCTCACTCCCCCAACATGTTTCAATTGGTTTCTTCAACATTATTGTGACAGCCACAAATACACCTTCCCTCTGAAGTGTACCACACCTTCGTCAACACAGCTAACACACCTTCCTTACATTCTATCCTGAACAATGTCGAAAACTGAATTGGAAAGACTCTCTTCATATGAAAAGAAAGAGCCCTATTAACCAGAAGCCCATACAAGATAAATTGTTTTTCAGACCACTTACAATAAAAGATAATCTTTCCTTAAATCGAAACCGCATTACAAATATCTAGGATATCCCAAATGTCTGCCCAAAGTAAACAAACCAACATTACAGTAACTTTATTCACTATTAATCCATTGACCAAATACTTTTCCCTTAGACACATTCAACTCAGGGCTAACATTATGAGACCATCTAAGTTAACCTTCAACAGTCAACCTCCAAAGAAACCCTATAAAGACAAAAAATTTTTTCTAGTCTAAAAGTATAAACCAGATTTAGCAGTACCAAATAGTTTAGCTACTTTATGTGCCACATCATTTGCCAACACACACAAAATACTCCTTTGAAAAGGAAAAACTACTGGTGCACAAGCAGTAAGCTAAGCCATCTGTTCTGTTCCATTAGAACCCTATTGTAAAAATCTAAAACCCCAAACAAATGTTTTATACTCACAACAGTTCTCCAAAACCAAACTACCCCACAATACAATGAGGAATTGGAGAGGATGAAGTTTCTTTAGGTTAATCACAACACAACAGACACCAATCCCTTCAGTTTAAAGAGCCTGTTTTGTTTTGTTTTACCTAAGTGGTAGGAAAACCAAGAGCTAAATCTTGAAAACATTATCACTCTGGAGCACTGGCAAAAATAGGACAGATGTTTGCCTTTTCGGTAATGCTGTGCTTCTGAACAACATCATCCTCCCATCCATAGAACCATCCCCCAGCCACAGCAAATTTTATTTTTACAGATCAGCTTTTTATTTGTTTGTTTTTGCTTTTGTGACCAAGAAGTGAGGCACAGAGAATTCAGAGTGCTGATGATCATCAACTGATGATTTATATAGAAATGACAGTATAACCAATCTCTGCTCTGCAAAAAGAGCAGCTTAAATAAAAAGATCCTAAGAAAGTATTTTCTAAAAATATGCCATTAAAGTAAGCATAATTAAATTGTGTTTAAATTATACAAGATAGTCATAAATGTCTTCTTACCTGAGTGCATAGTCAAGTCCATTTTTTGTGGTTGATACATCAACGGACTATCTTCATTTAATGGAAGAACACATTTCTGAACAAATCTCTTTCTTGCAGTTTGATTATGAATCTTTTGAGGAGAAATAGCAGAATTCCTTTCTTCTCCCATCCTTTTATTTTTAAGCAGTTCTATCAGTGTAAGAGACTGATTCTTTTTTCCACTGGGCAGTTCTGGTTTTGTTTCATCATATTCATTTAAGAAACTCAGCCCTTCTTCCTCTGACGCAGACACTGATAAAGCTTCAGTCTTTAGGCCATTACGGTATGCTTCAAGAGGTATAACATTTTGAGATAGAAAGTCATCACTTGATGCAAGTTTTTGAGCTACAAATGGTCTGGGAATAATACGTCGACTGTTCAATGCCTTTAAGATTTTTTCATATTTTTCTTCATTTTGCATCATCTCATTCAGAACACAGATTGGAGATTTGTGAGCATCCCATTTGGTCTTTCCAAGTCTTTTCAGGTGGCCTCTAACATGATTTGATAATCCAATTTTAGTATCAAACCAACCACCACAGAGCTGACAAGTATGTTCAGAAGTGGTTTCAGACTTCTCTATAGCTAAAAAAAATTTTTTAAGAGTAACATAAGAATTTTTTATAAATTGACCATCTTAAAGCCAATTAACTCTGAAATATGAAGTTATGTGATTCTATTAAAGACCAAATTTGAGCAAAACCTTCAAATCTTTTGAATTTGAATACAGACATATTAGCTCAAATTATCTACATAAAAACTTACCTTTTCTAACTCGTTTAACAGGTGTCCCTGCGCCAGTTCTTTTGAAATGCTGCATTTTGTCACTTGTGGCTATTTGTTCTGGCGATACAACATGACGGGCTTCATAGCTTAATCCTGCTCTGTGAAGATGTCCCCGGACATGGTTTGACAACCCAACCCCTGTTTCAAATGTTGCTGGGCAGTAAGGACATGATTTCTTCTCAAGAGACAAATCAGTCCAATGAAAAACAGAACTATGTTTTGACAATGAAGTTTCCGCATTTTCTAAACGCTGAGGATCATGTATCTCATGTAAAAAGTTATTAGTTCCAGCATCTTCATAATATTCAAAATAAAAGCCATCGTTTTGATCATAACCTAGGGTAGCACTTTCCCCAGGATCTTGGCCTTCTATCCTGCTTTTAAACAGAGGGAATAAGTTTACATGTTCTTGATTAATATCATTATAGGTTTCATCTTCTATAGCCTGTGTAGTATAGTCACCTAGCTCAACATTATCCCAGGAACTTTCATCTTCTGTTTCATAGCTATCTTTCTTTTCAGCAGAATTAAGTTTCTGTAAAACAACAACAGTCATTTTATGCAAGAAATCTGGATAGCTATCCAACTCTTCTCCTCCAACAGAACTTCCCTTCTTAGATTCCTTAACTACTCTCTTTACAGCTACACGTCTGTGGTCTTTGAAGCTTTCTGGCCTTTTGGTGTCAGAGTTATGAGGGTCTGAAATAAAACTACTGTTGTGAGAATTACTTGATGATGAAAACAGATGTAAAGAATTTAATGAACTACTCTCTTCTTTTTTGAAATGCAGAGGATACGATTCACCTGATTTTTTGATCATCCTGTAGTTTTCATATTTGTGTCTATATAAATAGTTGCTATTTGCCTTGGCATTTGATTTTTCTTTTGCTGCTTGATGGAAATACTTAGGTTTTTGGTCAATGCTGCTTTTAATCACAACAGTCTTGTGAGGAGAATTGTTTTGATTGCACATGTTTATACCTGACTGGGCAATGCTTTTCCGAGCTTTTTGTATTCTGTGTGGCCGCTTATGGAATTTTGAAAAATTACTTGGTTGCGAAGATGATCCAAATGTTCGCTTTACATCTTGTTTTAAAGCAGAGTTCTTTGGAAATGTGGTTGACTGTTGTTTAATTAATGGTTTAGTGCTATCCATATCTACAGATTCTTCAAGGATGTCACTTTTTCTTTTATCAAGTCCAAGAGGGCTACCAAATGAATCAACGCATGATGATGAATGCAAGTACTCCATGTGTTTTTTTAAAATACTTCTGGCTGAAGTAGTAAAAGGACACATCTTACATATGTAGGTAGCTGATTTTTTGGACGATCCTATAACAGAGTCTTTCATGAAAGTCTTTTTTTGCGTTTTTCTCTGGGCTACATCAGAACTGACAATAGGGCATTTTACCACTGCTCCATGGGCAATGCCTCGATGGCATTCCAATTCATTTTCTGTCACTGCCATGAAGTTACACTCTTCACAGCAGTAGTACCTTTTATCTTTTTCATGGGTTTTAGCATGCTGCACAAATGTTTTAGGGCAATTGGTACCAAACACACACTGAGGACACTGTAATCGTGCACTTCTTCCTTCATCCTGAAGTTCTTTCAATTCACGAATTTCCTCCATCAACTTCTGTCTTCTTTCTTGGTGGATAATCATATGCTTTAGAAGTGAGTTACGGTCTCGAAATGTCCGTCCACATTCTCTACAAGCATATGGCCTTGGGACATTAAGATGGCGAAAGTGACTATTCCCATCTAAATGATACATCATATGCCTGTGGAGGTGCTTTTTCTCCCTAAAATTCACATTGCACTTTGTACAGGGGTAGAATGATGGCTCTTCGGTGCTGAAAGTAGCAGGTGACTCGGAATCACTTTCTTCACATTTCTTTTTTAAGGTATTTGAAAGAAAAGTGCTAGTATGAACAGGTGAACTGTCTTCTCCACACTTATCTGGGTTATAAATTAGATGTTGAAAAGCATCCACAGATTCCAAGTCTTCATCAGTTGATTCAGGCTTCACTTTTGATAATGCATATTTCTGTGAGTCTATTGCTTGTAGTTCTTCATTCTGTTCCAGAAAGTCTACTTCTAGCATTTTTGACTTATTGGGTATACAATTAGAATCACTAAAGCAATCCTCAGTATAACGAGTTATCTTGCTCACATCCATTTTTCGCTTTCTCTTTTTTTCTAGACCTACTTTAGAGTGAACTGGAGCTTTATCCACTGTGTCTTCATTAGTCATAAGAAACTGAATAAACTCTTTTTGGGGATCCCAGTTTGTATCATTTTCTGATCTAAATTTATCTGTACCTGAGGAAATTCCTGTTAATGTATTGACACAATCATCTTTTACCAATAAATCTTCACTATCCTCACCCACCTCTACTTGATTTTTTAAAGTGCTATCTGACTTCATACTGTTCCCTACTGAATTTTGAATGTCACAACCAACTGAAGCAGAGGTAGGTAGTTTTTTAATGGAATGGGTTGGATTCTTAGCATGTGCTACATCTGATAACAAAAATAAAACTTGGTGTTGACTTTGACTTGCTTTCTGTGGTGTAGATAGCTGAAGATCAGCTGCCACCTTCAAAGTTGAACAAGATTCTGTTGTTGGCTGATCCACAGGCTGTCCAGTGGTTAATGAAACACTGCCTTTATTCATATTGGAAGTCTTAGTTAAGGAGGAGTGTGAAACTGGTCCATTAACAGCAGCTCCTTTAGGCAAGATAAAGTTTTCACTGGAAACAGTAGGAGCACCAGCATGTATAAATAGAGTAGACTGGCCTCCACTTAAGGCTTTTTCAGATTTGTCCTTTGACAGCTCTTCAGGCAGAGTGAACATATGATTTTTCTGAAATGATGTTTGACAATCTTTTGGTTTATGAACTCCACTCTCTTTGTCTGAGATAAAATTGTTGTCATCTCGGAGTTCTTCTTTAGCACCAGTAATATCGGTGTTTATCTTCAAATCATCCATATTGTTGGCAAGCCCATTTAACACATTTAGTCTAGAAAACGGAAAAAAAAAATTTTAGATTTGCATGAAAGAAAAAATACTATTAGAATGCATGGAGAGTTGAAAGTACACATTTTTATTGGCTTAATTCTACTCTTTATATTGAGATTCTAATAATTTTCCAAGAATGAAGAAACACTTTAAAAAAGTGAAAGACTTTAAAAGTGTCTCAAAGATTAATTTTTTCTTTGTGCTAGGCAACAACAACAACCCCAAACTGCATATACACAAAATGTCTAGGGAAAAGCAACATACACACACACACAGACACACACGAGATAAATGAATAGGCTACAGGCTGAAAAAAAAACTTTAAAATCTCATATATAAGTTGCTAATAAAAAGAAAATTATCTCACTTAAGTAGGTTTATTAGGGACAATCACTTTATACTAGAGAATAATGTAAATTGTTTAACAGTGCAGAGAAGTAACTTTTGTCATTTAAAAGTTCCTTCCTGGAAGAAGGTAACAAAACACCACTCAGTAAAGAACTTCACTTGAATGAACATATTTGCTATCAACATCAACGGCTAATGTATGAAACAGTACTCTTTATTAAAAAAAAAAAAAATGATGACTGCTTTGCTCTCAATGTTTCACATTCTCCTAAAATTCTACCAGTTTAAAAAATGTTTTATTCACAGCATTTCATTCATTTCGTATGTAAATTATCATTAGTGCTAAATTAGTAAAGTCAAAATAAATGAAGTTTTATGTTACTTTAAATTTTCATAATCTAGGCCCCCAAATTCTAGGCATTCCTAAAGGCAGTTATCCCATTTATCATATGACAGTCTGCAATGACCTAAAAATTTTTACTCTGAAACATCATGAATATATGTTAAGTTTTTAGTTTACTTCATATAAAATGTAGATAAAATTTTTCTAGGCATTTTTGATAATATATTTAATTATTATGAAAAGACAAGAGAATATTTTAAAAGGAAAGGAGACTTCTGAAAGTTGGGAGACATACATACCATGGCTATATTACTGCCCTTACTATGAAGAGCTCCTTTGCACCCTGTTCTTATCCTGCTCTTAGAAATGGTTACATTACAGAGGAACTGCCTGCCTCCTTGGAAGAATGTAAGCTCTTTGAGGCCAGGGACTATGACCCAGTCACCTTCGTATCTCTAGAATCTAGCACAATGCTTGGCATAGGTGCTCAGGGAATATTCGTTGAATAAAGAACTAAAGTGTTGAATGAATAAAAACACAATTGCAAAATCAAAGCTAAAGTTCCTCAAGAATAAGAAGAAAAATAGTTTCCTACCTATGAAATTTTGATAGCCCATTCAAACAGTGCAAATTCCATCATGGTTCTGATTTGACTCAGCAATTGTAGAAAGCTTCAAAATATCCAATAATCCTCAAGTATAAATTTATAAAACCTGCTATTTAGCAACCTCAGGTATTAACTATTTGAAGTACTGGCATAAAATTCCATATTTCTTTTCCTTGTATACATGGTAGTAAGTACAGTTTATTCATTCTCCAAATATTTATTGAGCTCTTACTATATGCCAGGCACAGCTCTAGTATTAGAGATACAGTAGTAAACAAGACAGACTAGCTTCTTGCTCTCAGGTAGAGAATAACGTCTTCTATTTTTCTTTTATAGTATTTTTAATTTGCATAACAAATACTATAATAGTAATACTATTTTAGGACAGCAGGAACTAACAATCCGATATTTAGAAATTAAAACATTTTCAATAAAGCTCATTATTTCTAGTGTCTTTTATGGTACCAATTACATGCTTTGTAAAACATTAAATCTAGCTCAAGAAAAGAATTGCTTCTAATTACTTTCTTATTTCACAACTTAGAACAGGCACTTATAAATATAACCTTATTCTTTCCACAAGATGTGTTCTTTAATACAACAAACATTACAAATATCTTTTTTGGCACTATTATTTATACCAACAATCATTTTTCCATCCTTCATGGGTCTTAGAATTCTGTTTTGAGATTAGCAAACTTTCACAGTAATAAAAATAGACTTCCAATAAGATCATATTCAATGATATCACCCCAAAATGGTGCTAATGCAGCACCCAGCAGGAGTCTCTACATCACATACACAGAAGTTAAAAATGGGCAGCACATAAACATGTGTTAAGAAAGAGTGTGCAAATGTCAATAAAAAGAAAAGCAAACCTTGATGCTATACTAGTACCCATTCCTGATATTTCTCATTAAATTAGGTAGAAAAAGTAAAATGCCCAAATAGGAACAATCTCATAAATCTGAAACGGATAGAATTTTTAAAAAACTAGCCTGAAAGACACTTACTTTCTGTTCCCACTTAATATAATCACAGAGGTAGACAAATATATGCTCAGTCAATTTAAAAGCCTATATTAGCTTTTCTCAACAGGAAGCAACATTGCTAACGAAGTGGTAAATTCAGTGTTAATGAGTGGCTTCACTGTTACCACCTCAGAGGTAAAACCTTCCATGTTCCATGTTCCACCCATCTGTTCTGGTGTTAGAGGTTCAGAGATGGAACAGACGCTTCCCATTTAAAGCAACTTCAGTGGTACCCCCTGAACAGCAGGGTGACAAACTATGAGAATATCATGTAGGCTTGGAGACTGCATCCTCATTACCAGAATGGCTTTATAAGAACCTTCCATCAGTTCACATTCTGAAGCTACCAAACTGTTTTGCTCTAAAACATAGCAAGAACATATGTGTATGACAGATCTTTTATCTATAAAACATACCTAGGAAAAATAAATACAGAGGTTCAAATAAAATATTGTTAAAAAATAAAACGGAAGTCTTTAACAATCAGTTTTCCTTCATACCTACATAATGAAATATGCCTTACTTGCTCCCAAATTAATGATTATCTCTACTTACACAGAGAAGTTATTCTTTTTCAGAATATTTTTTTCTTACTAGCACATTAATATTAAAAGCCTACTCCATCAGTTAAAAAATATACTATAAGAAATTGACTCAGAAAGCTAGTATTTTAGAAGCAATGAAAAATTTTCCTGGTTTAATTTTCAGAATATATTTTAACTGAAAAATGCTCAAAATATATTTTTTTCTTAATAGTATTCAAGGCTCACAGCCGTTGCATTGAAATACAATGCAGAACAACAGATCATCAAAATCGGTTGCACTAAATAATAGATCTAGATTTCTGACACCAAAAATTATTTATCTACATTCACAGACGGTTATGTGGCATCCAGGCAAGAAAGCATTTGACCTATAAGCTAATTTCACACTGTCTCAAATAGTTTTTCCAACTATCTTTATATAATCAAATATATATAACACAGCCATCAACACCAGGTTATGTTAATATAACTAAGTAGGGGACATATTTGAAGGTAGGCATTATTCATTAAGTTTAAAAAAAGGGAAACTAATAAATTAAAATAAACTAATATTGTTTGGACTCCCTAAATTTCAATGAATTTGCTATATCAATTAGGATTTTTTTTTTAAATGTTTAGACAGTATTACTAGGTCCTCCTCCATGTAATCATATAACCATAGACTTTTTCTTTTAACTGAATTTTAAAATGTTCTTTAAAAAAATTCACACACTTTGTAAAAAGCTGCAAGTGGAATTTTAAATCTACATAAAACATATTTCAGTTTCTGGAAAATCATAATGAGTTCTACAGCTATAACTGCCTGTAGTTATATACTGCGAGCATTAAAAAAAAGTACAAAGGTCAGATCTGTCTTCAAGATGACAGATCATCACTTATGTGCCTCAAGCTAGACTTATTGTCTCAGAAATCTCAAACATCAGTATTTTTGCAAACTATCAGCACTTGCTATAACACCCTCACTACACTACATCTTGAGGTTACTACAGAAGAAATGAGGTGATAATTGCATATTAACATAATTATTCTGTGATCCCTCTGAGCAAGCTTCCTAGGTCACTCAGTAATTCAGATTAGATACAACCTTCCTGTCATCAAATCTATGCTGTCCACTTTCTGTTCATGAATAATTCTTTTTTGATAGAAAATTAGCTTAATTTCATTCTTTTATGTACATTATTAATTGTATTTATTGCAAGTAGCTTAATATTTTGCGCATACTTACTACATAATGCCAACCTTTGTCATGTAGTATAATTTCACACAAAAATAGAGTATAGTTGCCCTCATTCTACATTAGTTCATTAATAACAATATTACATAGCTATAAATAAATTATAACGTTGCCCACTAGCTGAGTTACAGTTAGGATCTGTCAGATTTTCATAAACCTCACATTCATTTAAATTATCCTTGAGAACACATGACAACTTCAGTTAGTCATATATGAGATTGGGTCAAGAAGAGAAAAACCATTCACTTCTGTCATTCTAATTGCAAAACAAATCTTAATTAACTGAAATACTACACCTAAAATTACTGCAGTATTTAAGCCTATATATACTATACACAGCGTACAAACATATACACCCAAGTCTCAACTAGTATACAATGCAAGTGAAGACTATGTAACCATATCATCCAGTAGTATCCTACTCTAGATGTCACACTGAGAGGAAATGCTAAAAAAGATAAAGAACATTCATAAGGGTATCCAGCATGCCACATGATGAAATGAAAACTTGGTATGTTTAGCCTAACAATTAGCCAATACAATTAACAATCTTCAAAAGTTTGAAGGTTTGGTGTATAGAAAGAAGAACATACAATCAATGTGTTTGAATCATAAAGATGTGGATTTATCTCAAGATTAAGAAAAACTAGAAATAGGAACCATTCAATATTGCAAAGGTTGTCCTATACAACAGTGAGCTGAATGGCTCAGCAGACTGGACTATTTGTCAGGAACGGTGTAGAAGGGAATACGGCATTGGAAATTGGATAAGATGATTTCTAAGGTCCTTTCTCATATGTACTACATATTTTCAATGTTTGGTTATTACACTATTAACATTTAACATTATTTGAAATAATGAGCTAAAAACAAATGTGAAAATTACACTATTGGACTTTAAAAACATTCTCTAAATTCAAAATTACCTGAAATCATCTTTTAGTTACCTTGTGATATGTTGACAAGCTGATTCTTGAACAATGAAAGTATGGCACTAAATGACTAACACCTTGAGGCCACAGACTGATCTTCATCATGAAAACTCTACGTACAGCCAAAGAGGTTTTTTTGTATTGGCAATACCAAAAAAAAAACTGTCACTGTGTTTGAACATCTAGAAAATACACACATAATGAGTAGAAAAATAAAACAAAAATAAAATACATTTGATACATAATGCGTTCTTCCCAGGAGCATGTGGCACTGCCATGACAAACTAATGATCTATATGTGACTTTATCACCTACCACCAAATTAAACTGAACTTGTTGAACAGTTTTGTTCCTGCTGCCACGTATTATCCTCATTATTTAACAGGAAGATGTTACAAACAGTAAGGTACAAGATCATGAACACCGAATAACACGAAGTTATTCTTACTGCAAAGCATACTAAATACTAAACATAATCTGACATATCTCAAGAAGCTGCTATATGGTAAACTGAAGTAGATAACTGCAAGGACAAAACCAGGTGGGGTGGGTGGGCTACAAAGGCATAACCTTACCAACCTGGCAATATATAATAATGAGAAGTAATAGTAGTAGAAAAACAAATGGATATTCACTAATCAAAGGTTAACTTCCTAATGAAGAATTTTGCAACTGGAAGAGGCAAGGCAATAAATTACAGTTGCAACCAAAAGAAAGTGCTAAGTCATATTCAGCATTGAATGACTGCTTGCTGCGTTATGTCTTCATATAGTAAGAACAAGGTAAGTGATCATCTCAGAAATGATGCACATAGGCATGTGGCTCCGACAACAATTCATGGGGTTTTTTTAATCGTTATTAAAACGAGTGAGAACTTCTTTAGATGTTTTTCAAACAAATTAAACTTTTGACCACAATTGTATAATTAACACAAGTCAAAAATGTGTCAATTCCACACTGTGGAGGTAGTGTGTTAACTCTGCCCTCCACCAACAGAGTATTAACTTCCATAAATTATTTTGTCTTTTGGTGTTCTTCAGTCTATCATGAGTTTGCTGTTTGTGCTTACTTTTGAAATATTTTATAAATATTAACCCATCATGACCAATAAGTGCAAAAGAAGTGCGAGTGTTAAAAGTCCTAGGGAGATAAAACATATAATTATATTAGAAGTGAAAACAGAGATAATAAAAAAATACCCAAAGTGGTAAGACAAATATTATACATGCATATGGGATGAACTGCTTCAGAGTTGAAATAATTCTTAAAGGCACAGAGAATTTCACCACTAAAAAATTACTGTGCCTATATATTTGATAATAATAAGCAAAGAAGAGATAAGGAAATGGGACAAAGGAAGTTTTTGAGGACAGAATCAGCATCAGCGTCAGATGTCTATTTGCCTAATGGTTACTGAGGAAAGGCTAGGAATTTATTCAAGAACTTAAAAGCTAAGAATGTTCAAAGTGCTACTGATTAAACTATTGCCTCAACCAGGTATGATTCCACAAGATCATGGTCCATTAGAGTATGTACATCAAAGTTAGTGGCATGACTGCAAATGCAAACAATTGTGGCTTCGAAGGAATTCCTTACAAAAGTTGAAGAGAGAATTTGTGCTTTAATAGATTGTCTGGAACATAACAAATGTTATCTAGTTTCCTTCTAATACTCAAACACTTTTCCTCTTTCAAATTCAAAACTTCACATATTCAACTGCATGTACATTTTTAAAAACTTTCATAGATTTTAATAAAGTAAAATTCTCATTATAAAAGTCCCATTAATTCATCTGCTAATCACATATTAATCATATTTAGGAAATATAAAATTGTTTACAGTCTAATGGGAAGTAAACTTGAACATTATGACATCCAGAGAACAAATTATTTCACTGAATTACAATTTAATTTTACTGAAAGTGGGTTTCAGATTGTTAAAAAAAAAAATACTGTAATGAGTACTTAACCTTTCACCTGTATTATATACATTTAAAGTTTAGTATGTAAATTCAAATTTATATATATTTAGATGGGAAAGTATGACACTCCCATTGAAAACTAGAAAAATAAAACTAAACTAAAAGTTTTATTTTCTATAAAATAATATTTTTATTAAATGTGAACTCTCTTATTGATATTATCATTTACTCAATTTACCTTTTTGTCTTTCTCTAAAATCAGTCCCCCAAAATCCAATTATCTTCTAAGAAAAATATTCCAAGGTAGTCACTACTCTACAATTATCTTCCTTTAGGACGGTAAAAATTCACATACAAGAAATTTGCTTTCCTTGAAAAAAAAATATGCAGTATAGCACCTCTCTCATACTATTGTCTTAAAAAATATATATACACACACACATATACTTTTGTAATGGCAAATCACAAACTAGCTACTACTTTTTTTCTGATTTAACATTTGAGCTGCTAACAAGTTTTTACTTATTACATGTTCAATTCTAGAGTTTCATTTATAAAACCAGAGACATTTATTTATCATGAATTTAAATAATTACAACATTTCACGAAAACATTACAGAAAACACTACATAATATTTAGAAAATCCAAGTACTTATTAATAATCACATGTACAGCTCTATTCAAACAATTACGATTTAAAGAATTTCCTTCAGGTTTACTCATATGAAAAGAGAATGACGGCCTGGTCAAGAATAGCAATTTTGAACTAGAAGAGACTTATAGAATGCATGATTTCCACTTTACCCAATCCATAAAACCAAAATGTTATCAATAATATATTATTGTTTTATAAAAGGTGACTAAAGCATATTTAAAATTGAGATGATTTCAAGGAAAATTTTAATTATTCTTGACACTAACCAATCAAATGGTATTGTTGGTAGTTTTGGGGTTTTTGGGTTTTTTTGTTTGTTTTTGTTTTGTGAGGAAAATCAGCCCTGAGCTAACATCCATGCTAATCCTCCTCTTTTTGCTGAGGGAGACCGGCTCTGAGCTAACATCTATTGCCAATCCTCCTCCTTTTTTTTCTTTTCCCAGAGCCCCAGTAGATAGTTCTGTGTCATAGGTGCACATCCTTCTAGCTGCTGTATGTGGGACGCGGCCTCAGCACGGCTGGAGAAACGGTGCGTGGGTGCGCGCCCGGGATCCGAACCTGGGCCGCCAGCAGCGGAGTGCGCACACTCAACCACTAAGCCACGCGGCCAGCCCTGGGTTTTTGTTTTTAGTGTACTGCTCTCTAACTAAGGAAGACTATATAGGACACGCATGTATAAAAAACTGCTAATACAGATTATACATTCTATAGTTCAGAGGAGGTAGAAAGTCATATAAAATACCATGGCCAAGAAAAGCCTCACTTCTAGAAAAGAGAGAGTTTTAGCTAAATTTTATTGTGCAGTGCCAAGAGAATCACTCTTTGGAGACAGACATGCCTGGGTTTGCAATATGGCTCCACAACTTCCAATCCAGGGTAAAGTTACTCTACTCTCCTTAAAGTTCAGTTGCTTCATCAATAAAATAAGGATGAAACCTACTTACAGGATTGCGAGGATTTAATAAGACAATGTACATAAAACATGTAGAATACAGCCTGGCATTTAGTAATTACTCATTAAGTGTTAATTCCCTATGACCCTTGCCATTAACTTGTTTCATTTATGGAATTATGATACTGAATTTGTGCATTGTTCCTAGTGATGGAGGCCCTTACAAACAGAAATTTTTTCTAGAAGGAGATACCTGAAACCTTATACCACTCCCAGGGTATAATAAATAGGATAAATGGGCAAAAGCTAAAGAGTCAGCGGAAGAAGCATATCTTAAGAGTGGCTGAGGCTAGAACAATAACACTCTCGTGGGGATAAAGCGGCGTTTTAGAGAAATAATATTCAATAAGCAATAGGGGGGAATTACAGTGCTTGACCCAGTGCTCTAAGGAAAAGGGACATGAAATGGCCACTCAGGATTTAAGAGTTTCTGACTCCTTAGGGTCTATTGAGGACATGAATTTATCTTTCCTCTCTCATAAAATGCCAATGAAATGAAAGCAGAAGGACTAGAAGAGACAGACATAACCAAGCTGGATAAAACCACAAACTAGAATAGTCATAGACAAGGGCTGCTGGAAAGAATGGAGATGACAATCTCAAATAAAACGAAACTAAAAACAGGTTTTACACAAAAGAATATGAATCAGATTAGTATCAGACTTCTCACTGTCAAGACTAAGTGTTAAGTTGATGAAGCAATAATTTCAAAGTTTGGGCTTAAAATTATTTTGATACAGAATCATATACAGAGACAAATTACATAATATTCAAGTGTGAGGGTGCACAGTCTCTAAGTTTACCACTTATCTACTATCTCAGAAAAATTTTTCCAAAAGTTTGAGAGTGTGGGGGGATCTGAAAATGGCTGAAATTAGTGTGTTAAGTGTATTTTTATTATTTTATACAATGAGGTTATAGATACTTATTATTAACAGTTATTGAAATATATAAATATAAATATGCCAAAATTATAAGGTTAATCACTAGGAGAAGAAAAAGAGAAAGTAAATATACTTAACATATACTTAATATCCTCAGATTCTATAAACTATTGTGTTTTAGATAAAGAAGTACAATATGCTTTGAGCAGGAGGCTGATAACTTTGAAATAAAAAATTACTAAAAAAAAACACCCCAAACCAAAAACAACCCTCAATAGGTGAGTTGAAGGGCAAAGTGAATACAGCTGATGAAATGAGGTATTCTTCCAGAACAAAGATTTTTTTAAAAGGGGGCAAAAAGGAGGTAAAAAAAAAAAAAAATTTAAGAGGCACAAAATCTAGATCTACAAATTATACCAAGCAGGAATTATAGAAGAAGAAACCAGGGGAATGGAGAAGTCACAATAGAAAAAAATTTCAGAGCTCAAGAAACACAGAAATCTTCAGATTAATGGGGTTCAATGAGTGCTCAGCAGGATAAAGAAAAAGACATACAGCTAGACAAGTCCTAGAAAAATTTCAGAACTCTAAGAATAAAAGGAAGAACTCTACTCATTTCCAGAAAACAAAAAAAGACAAAAACTAGACTACCTACAAAGGAACAAGAATACACAATTCATCATCTGTAATATCATCCGACTTTTGAGGAAAAATGCTTTTTTAAAATCAAATTTATCTGAAAAATTACAAAAGTAGAACATATTTGATGCAATCTTCTCTACCTTTTCCACTCTCTCCTACTTCAGTTACCAATGTATTAGTCTGGTATATCCTTCTACTCCTTTTTCTTATTCATAGAAACATAGACATATGTATTTGTTTTGTGTTTATCCTCTTTACAGAAATGGGATTATATTATACACATGCTACAATAAATATCCTTGTACAGATAGCCTTATAGTAGTGCTTTTATTTCAACAATCTAGATTCTTTAAAGGTGCATGTGTATTTTTTTAGTTTAATACACATTTTCAAATCATTTCCCCAAATTTCTATGACTGTGCATGCCTACCTTCAACGTATAAGAATGACTTTCCCCACATTCTTACAATTTTTGCCAATATCATGGTGAAAGATGTAAAAATACTTTTGAACCCAGAATTCTGTATCTAGTCAAACTAGTATTCAGGTATAACAACGAAATATAGACATTTTTGGACAAGCAAGGATTCCAAAACTTCACCACCAACACATCAGAGAATTACTCACAGAGATTTTCAGGCATAGAGAGAAAAGAAGATATGAGAAAGGAAGACATAAGACTCAACAAACATTAGAGAGCAATTAAACCACTAACACACGCAACTAAATCTAATAACTGTTGATAATGGTTCAAAAAAATTCCTGTAAAATGAGAAGTATACAGTATTAAATAATATGGGAACTAAAATGTCAAAAAGATTTCAACATGAGAGGTTAAACTAGCGGACACTGATTAAAAGAAAATCTTTCGGGGGCCGGCCCAGTGGCACAAGTGGTTGAGGATGCGCACGCTGCTGCTGCAGCAGCCTGGGGTTCGCCGGTTCGGATCCCGGGCACGCACTGACGCACCGCTAGTCAAGCCATGTTGTGGCGGCATCCCATATAAAGTAGAGGAAGATGGGCATGGATGTTGGCCCAGGGCCAGTCTTCCTCAGCCAAAAAGAGGAGGATTGGCATTGGATGTTAGCTCAGGGCTGGTCCTCCTCACAAAAAAAAAAAAAAAAGGAAGAAAATCTTTCAAAAAATGTTAAAATGTTAAGGGTAACCAATTAAAATAGTGAAATAAGATATATAATTTCAAATCTATAAATTACAATATGAAATTTGATCCAATAGAAATAAAAAAAGCAGAAATAAGCCCAAATACATCAGTATTCACAATAAATGTGAAAAGTTCATATATTAAGAAAAAGGCATTCATATTTGTTTTGTTTTTAAGTATGCTATATGTTGTTTATAAAAGAAACACTGAGGTTAAAAATAAGGTGATTATAAGATAAACTAGGCAAATGTTAAAAAGAAAACAGATGTTTCTACTCTCAGAAAAATCAAATGAAATTTAAGGCAAAAAGCATTAGACCTGCTCAAGATAAATATTATATATTAATCAAGTATACAACCAATCAAGAAGATATAATATTCATGAACCTCTTTGCACACAACAAAATGGCTACAAAATACATAAACCATGTATTAGGAGAAACTGACAGTCACAGAGGGAGGCTTTAAACACTTCTCCCCAAAGGTCAACAGATCAAGAATATTCTAGTTTTCCTTACCCATTTCGTCTTTCAAAATCATCCTTCTCTCACTTTACAAATGAAAGGTTCCCAAACACAAATCTCCAACCTTCCCTATATCTCCATCAGTTGTTCAGGTCAATAATCTTGGAGTAATAATCTTCCTTTTTCTCTTGTATTCACACTTCATATTTGAACCATCAGGAAATCCTATTGCCATGATCTTCAAATTACATCCAGAATTCAATCACTTCTCACTGCTGCTACACTCAGGTCCACTATAATCTCTCCCCTGTTTTATTTCAACAGCTTCCTAACCTAGTTTTAATGCCTCTACCCTTGCCCACCTACCATCTATTCTCAACACCACAACAACAGCAGTCGTTTTAAAACCTAAGACAGATTATGTTCCCCAAAACCCTTCAATGGCTTCCTGTTTCTTCCTCTCAGAGAAAAAAAAAAAATAATGTCCTTATAATAGGCCCTGCAAAGATCCTTTCTAGCAACTCTTTAACCTCATTTCTTACTCCTTTCCCCAACTCACTTACTCTGTTCTAGCCACACTGGCTTTCTTACCATTCCTGGAACACTTTCTCTCCCACACTAAGGCCTTAGCATAGACTATTCCCCAGCTGGAATGCTCTATCTCCCAGACATCTCATTGCAAACTCCCTCATCTAATTTAAATCTTTGCTCAATCATTTTCTTTTGAATATTGCCTACCTGGACCACTCGGGTTAAAATTACATCCCAAATCCCCTCACCTTCTCTACTCTGCTGGTATTCGCAAATACACTAGTTTACCCTTTTTTCTCCCCTTAACACTTATCACCCTCTAACACACTATGTAACAGACTTATTTATTATGGTTATTGTTTGCGCATCCCTCCTGCAGAACTAAGTTTCAAGGACACCGATCTTTGTCTGTCTTGTTAACTGAATCTCTCAAGGGTCTAGAAGAGTACCACCACCCAGAACCTTAGTATTGTGCATTGCTCTGGTGTGTAAAAACCTCTGGGGAACCAAATAAAGGAGGTTTGGGAAAACAGATTTCCTTAGGGAAAACGCCATGGCAGCAAAGCAAACAATATGGAAAAGCTACATAGTCTTAGTACAATGCAAAACAACTCAAGGTGAGATTCCAGTGTCTGTCTATCTCTTGCTCTAGCCCTCTCTCTAACCCTTCTCCCCACTTCACAGTCTTAAAATTAAAATTCAGAAATAAAAAGGTTGTCAACAGCGACACGTGTTATACTTGACTTTAAAAAGTGAAGCCATGTTTCTACCAACAAAGGGTTATTTTGATTTAGCTACGAAACTGGCTTTATTAAATATGTTAAATGGCAGATATTTTCTGTAGGCTGAATGAATTAAATCTACAGTGCAAAGATTTTGAAGAAATTAGAGTTAAAGCATGTATACAATATATAAACACTGATGATTATTTTCACTTGTGACAAAAATTACAAATGCCAACCTAAAAATGCCAGTTTTTCAAAATTCTTTTAGGGGATATGCAAAAGAAAAAGTTTAAAGACCACTGATCAAATATATAGAGAGCTCTATACAACAAGAAATAGACATTCTATTTCAAAACACAAGTGGAACATTTATAAAATCTGACTATATACTATAATGACCAACGGAGATAGAAATCATGTAGACCATATTTTCTGGCCACCATGCAACAAAACTAAAAATGAGATACAATTAAAGAGCTAATTAGTATGTCAATTATATCTCAATAAAACTGAGGGGGAGAAAAGAATATCTACTAAAACAAAACAAAAAGAGTTAATTAATGAACTAGAAAGGTCAGAACGAATTATCTAGAATGAAGCATGGAGAGACAAAAGGACAGAAAACGGAGACAAGAATAAGAGCCAAAAAAATGATGCAGTGAAAAGATCTAGCATATATTTAATGGGAATCCCAGAAATAAAGGAGAGAGAAAATAGGACAGAAGCCATATTTGAAGAGATAATGGCAAAAATTTTGAAGAATTGACAAAAGACATTAAGCCACAGTTTCTCTAAGCACCAGGAACTCTAAGATGGGTAAATAAAAATAAAACTGCACCTAGATATACCTCAATAAAACTGATGACAATAAAAGACAACAAGAAAATATTAAAAAGTAGCCACAGGAAAAAAGAATACCTATAAAGAGACAATAATTACACTGAGAAAGAAAAAAAAAGCAGCTCTTGACATCTAAGAACTAATCTGATACTTTCCGCTAAATCATATTGTTCTCCTGTTGAACATAAAAATATCTCACAGAATATTCACCTCAGACAGGTCATTGTGCAACACAAACTACCAAACATACCCTCTCTTTCTAAATGAGTTGACTGCTACCTTCTTTACCAATTATAAGTTTATCCCAGCTTCAGTCTGCTTTCCCTACAGAGGAAATTTATTAAGATGGCAATCTTGAGATGAATGAAAACAAAACACAACATACCAAAACTTATGGAATGTAGCAAAAGCAGTATTCGGAGGGAAATTTATAGCCGTAAATGCCTAAATTAGAAAAGATCTCAAATCAATAACCGACCTTTAAACCTTAATGAACTAGAAAAAGAAGAGTAAACTGAAGCCAAAGCCAGCAGAAGGAAGGAAATAATAAATATTAGAGCACAGATAAGAGAATATAAAAATAGAGAGAATCAATCAAATTGAAAGTTGGTTCTTAAACACATCGATAAGGAGAACAGATTGTTAGTTACCAGAGGGGAAGGGGGTAGGAGGGTGAGTGAAAGGGGTAAAGGAGCACATGTGTTTGGTGACAGATGGCAAATAGACTTTCAATGGTAAACATGATGCAGTCTATACAGAAGTCAAAATATAATGATGTACACCTGAAATTTATATAATGTTATAAACCAATGTGACCTCAAAAAAAAAAAAAGTTAGTTCTTTTAAAAGATCAACAAAATAGACAAAGAAATTAACTAAGAAAAAAAAAAGAAGATGCAAATAACTAAAATCAGAAACAAAAGTAGGGACATTACTACAGACCTTGGAGAAATTAAAAGGATCATAAAAGAATACTTTGGACCACTGGATACCAACAAATTAGATAATCTAGATGAAATGGACAAATTCCTAGTGACACACAAATTACCAAACCTGACTCAAGAAGAAACAGAAAATCTGTACAGATCTGTAACAGCTGAAGAGATTGAATCAGTAACCAAAAACCTCCCAAAAAGGAAAAGTCCAGGACCAGATGGTTTCACCAGTAAATTCTACCATTTAGAGAATTAACACCAATCCTTCACAAACTCTTCCAAAACTAGAAGAGAGAATACTTCCTAACACATTCTATGAGGCCAGCATTACCCTAAAACCAAAGCCAGATAAAGATATCAAAAGAAAACTACAGACTCTAATGAATATAGATGCAAAAATCCTCAAAAAAAATACTACCAAACTGAATCCAACAGCACATTAGAAGGATTATACATCATAATCAAGAGAGATTTATTCCAGGAATGCAAAGGTGCTTCAACATAAAAAAGGCAATCAATGTAATATATATTAACAGAACAAAAGAAAGAAATACATTATCATCTCAACAGATATAGAAAGAGCACTTGACAAAATCCAACACTGTTTCATAATTAAAAACATTCAGCAAACTAGGAATAGAAGAGAATTTCCTTAACGTGATAAAAGGTATCAATGAAAAACCCACAGCTAACATCATACTCATCAATGGTGAAAGACAAAGCCTTCCCCCTAAGATCAGTAGCAAGACAAAGCTGCCTGCTTTCACCACTGTACTGGAAGTCCTAGGCACAGCAATTATGCAAGAAAAATAAATAAAAAGCATCCAAATTAGAAAGGAAGAAATAAACAATTATATTTGCAGATGACATGATTCTATATATAAAAAAATCCCATAGACTCCACACACACAAAAAAACTTACTAAAGCTAATATAACAAACAAATTCAGCAAACATGCAGGTATAAGATCAACGTACAAAAATCAGTTGTGTTTCTCTATGCCAGCAATGAATAGTCCAAAAAGGAAATTAAGAAAACAATTCCATTTACAAAAGCATCCAAAATAAAATACCTAGGAATAAATGTAACCAAGGAGGAAAAAGACTTATATACTGAAAACTACAAAACATTGCTGAAAGAAATTAAAGAAGACCTAAATAAACAGAAAGACATCCCATGTTCATGGATTCCAAGATGAAATATTGTTAAGATGGTAAAACTTCCCAAGTGATCTATATATTCAATGCAATCCCTAGCAAAATTCTAATGCCCCTTTTTTGCAGAAATGGATAAGCTGATCCTCAAAGTCATATGGAACTACAAGGGGCCCTGAAGAGCAAAAACAATGAAAAGAAATAAAGTAGGAAGATTTACACTGATTTAAAAACTTACTACAAAGCTATAGTAATCAGCTTGGTACTAGTATAACGATAGACATATAGACCAATGGAATAGATTCGAGAATCCAGAAATAAACCCAAATATCTGTGGCCAACTGATTTTTAACAAAGGTGCCAAGACCATTCAATGGGGAAGGAACAGTCTTTTCAACAAATGGTGCTGGCACAACTGGACAATCACATGCAAAAGAATGAAGTTGGACCCCTGCCTCATATCATGTACAGAAATTAAATCAAAATGGATCAACAATACAAATATAAGAGCTAAAACTTTTGTAAAGCTCTTAGAAGGAGCCCTAGGAATGGATCTTTATGACATTGAATTTGGCAATGAATTCTTAGATTCAACACAAAAAGCA
Source organism: Ceratotherium simum simum (assembly GCF_057802395.1). Lineage (NCBI taxonomy): Eukaryota > Metazoa > Chordata > Mammalia > Perissodactyla > Rhinocerotidae > Ceratotherium > Ceratotherium simum. The sequence goes on along the minus strand of NC_141901.1, from coordinate 73,043,159 downwards.
TGACAAACAAAGAAAAAATAGATAATTTGGACTTCATCAAAATAAAAAACTTTTGTACATCAAAGGATATAATCAAGATATATTTGATAATGGTTTACCATCCAGAATATATAAACAACTCAACAACAAAAAGACAATCCAATTTTCAAAATGAGCAAAGGACTTGAACAGACATTTCTCAAAAGAAGATATACAAATGGCCATCAAGCTGATGAAAAGATGTTCAACATCTTGGTCATCAAGAAAATGCACACGAAAAAGACAATGAGATACCACGTCACACCCATTAGAATAGCTTTAATTAAAAAAAAAAAAAAACACTGGAAAATAACAAGTGTGGATGAGAAGGTGGAAAAATAGAGACCCTCATACATTGCTGGTGAGAATGTAAAATGGTGCACCCACCTTGGAAAATAATTTGATGTTTTCTAAAAAAAGGTAACATAGAAGTACCATATGACCCAGCTATTCAACTCCTAGATATATATCCAGGAGAAATGGTGCTGAAACAGTTTTGAAACCAGAGAGCAGGTGGTTGCATAATATTGTGAATACATTAAATACCACTAAATTGTACACTTAAAATGATTAATTGTATGTTATGTGAATTTCACCTCAATTAAAAAAATAAAAATGGCAATCATAAATGCCCCCATGTTCTGACAACATCCAATTTAGAACAAACTTCTACCACCTTAGACCCTCTCTAAAATTACCCAACCAAAGTCCAAATCCTATAATAGGTTCTTTCTAATACCCTCTTAAAAAGACACCCAAACGTTCTCTGCAGTGTGCAGAATCCCTTACTGCAACAAGTGAAAAACTTGTTCAACTATAGGTGTTCTTGCTGGTCTTTTTGATTATAAGGCATTGATAACATACACTGACAAGACTAATAACTAATTTCTCAACAGAAACAATAGAAGCCAGGATACAAAGGCGTAATATCCTAGTTAAAAGAAAATAACTGACAACTCAGAATTCTACCCAGTAAAAAGCTCTCATTCAAAAGTGAAGGTGAAATACAGAACATGACGAGACAACAAAAACTAAGAGAATTTCTTCGCACAAATCTATACCAAAGGATATACTAAACAGTGTTCTTCAAAAAAAGGAAGTGATAGCAGATGGAGAAGTAAAAATGCAGAAAGGAATAAAAAGCAATAAAAATGGTAATTATGTGTGTAAACCTAAAATAATGACATAAAACAATTATGATGTCTTATGAGGATTAAAACATATGAGTTAAAAATATATGAGTATTACAGCAAATAAATTGAGCAAGGGGGCGGAATTAATGGAATTAAAGTGTTTTAGGCTCCTTATTGTCTGGAAAGATATGAAATAACTTAGACTCATAGGTCAAGGATGCACACTGTGATCTCTAGGGCAGCAGCTGCCAAAAGTGTGGCCAATGGATCACTGAGGGTCCCCGAGACCCTACTAGGGAATCCTCAAAATCACAACTATTTTCATAATAATACTAAGACCTTATTTGCCTTTTTCATTCTCATTCTCTCACAAGCATACAATGGAGTTGTCCAGAATCTATATTACTTGTGATATCCCAACAGATTAAAGCAAAAGCAGGTATGAGACTCCAGCTATATTCCATTAAGCTAGATATTGAAGAGATTTGCAAAACTGTAAAACAATGCTACTCTACTCACTAAATTTTGTTTTGGAAAGTACATTTTCCACAAAACTATGTTAATATTTAATGGGATATTCTTGTTCCCCTAAACAAAAAATCATCTGGCCCAAATGCCAGGGTTGAGAAACACTGACATAACCAAATAAACGAAAGTTCTTTTTAAGAGTTTAAATGGGTCTTGAAAACACAGAGTTTGAGACTCATTGACCTAAATAAATGAAAGGATAATATGACATTCATGGATTGGAAGACTTAACATCACAAAGATGTCAACTCATCTCAAATTAATGAATAGATTCAATTTTTATAAATCTGACAATGTGACTGTAAAAGTTTATATGGAAGTGCAAAGAGTCAAGAAGAATAAGGTGTGAAGACTTGCCTTATTGAATATAAAGACTTGTTATAATGCTACATAAATTAAAACAGTATGGTTTTGGTGCAAGAGCGGATAAAATAGACCAACGGAAAACAAAAATTGAGCCTAGAAACAGACCCATGCATATATGATTTCTTTACTTTTGACAAAGGTGGTACTGTAAAGCAATGAAGAGACAATCTTTTTAATAAATAGTGCTGTATAAAATGTATATCCTAAGAAAATAAAGAAAAGGTGACCTCCTTACTTCACATAGCATACAGAATCAGTTCTAGGTAGAAGGCAAATCTAAATACATAATAAACAATATACAAAATGATATAAAATAATCAGTTCCAGGTAGAAAACAGAAAGCAAAATAATAAAGCCTCTTGGACAGTGTCTCTCAGCCTCAGCACTAGTGACACTTTGGGTTAGGTAACTGTTTTGTGCATTATAGGACGTTTAGCATTCTGTGCTCTGTAGGATGTTTAGCAGCATCCCTAGCCAACCCACCAGATGCCAGGAGTACTCCACCCACTCAGTTGTGAAAACTAAAAACATCTCTGAACGCTGCCAAATCTCCAACCCAGGGAGTAGAAGGTGTAAGGTTAGGGAAGGGGGAGTTGCCTCTAGTTGAGAACCAGTTATAGAAGATAACATAAGAGAGTATCTTCACGTTCTTGGAGCAGGGAAAGACTTCTCAAACAGGACACAAGAAGCATTGACTATAAAGGAAAACAATGATAAATCAGATGACACTAAAATGAAGATCTTCCTTTCATTAAAAGATAATATTAATAGGGTGAAAATCAAGCCAAAGTGGGATATATTTTTCTAACAAATGTAACTAAACAAAGGGCTTGTATCTAGCACACACAAAAACTCCTAAAAACAGAAAGAAAAGGACAGAAACTCCAATAGGGGGAAAAAAGGGCTCATATCCATAAAATATGTAACTCCTATAAACCAATAATATAGAAAGCTCAATAGTAGTAATAATAATAAAAAAGTGGGGGGAGAGAAGAGACTTCACAAAAGAGGATATCCAAACCAAAAATATTCAAAGCCAATAAATTTATGAAAAAGTACTCAATCTCATTTGGAATCAGGGAAATGCATCCTCCAAAAGGGCTAAAATTAAAGAGGCTATTAATACCAAGCATTGGTGAGAATATAGAGCAACAAGAACCCTCATACTCTGTTGATGGGATAGATACAACCACTTTGAAAAACAATTCTTGTGTTATCGTCTAAATTTGAATATACAAACATCAATAACCCAACTTATTCTACACCTAATATACTCAACATAAATGCTGTACATGTGCTCCAAGAAACATATACAAGAATGTTCATGACAGTATTATTCAATCCAAATGTCCCAAAGTAAAAAGATAAATAGTGATAAAACAGTACAAGTGAGTTACAAGCTACATCTGAAAACATTCATGAATTTCCCAAACATAATGTTAAGCAAAATAAGCAGAGATAAAATACTACTACTATATAATTCTATTTACCTAAAAGTCCAAAAGCCGGTAAGAAAAAGCTATATTCTTTGAAGCCAGGTCAGTGATTACTCCAAGAAATAGGAAAGAAAGAGTGATTGGGAAAGGAAACGCAGGGGACTTCTGGGTTGCTGGCAGTATTCTATTTCTTGATCTGTGGTGGTCATGGGGTGTTTACTTTGTGATGATTCACTGAGCTATATACCTACACTTTATGCAGTTTCCTCTATGTATTCTATTTCAATTTTTAAAAAGAGTACCATCTTTTATATGCTGTATATGCAACCTAGAAAATAGTAATTACACAAATACTTGAGCTATTATGGTATTAGATATCAATTGTTTAGAAGTAAAAATCAAGTCTGCAGACATAACTTTGCACATCTTACACTTCAGGATCCTTTGTCTAATTAAATAAAACAAATATAATATCTTAAAAAAGACTGCTTAAGTTTTCAGTATGCTGTAGGAAGACACAATTAAATACATTAAAATCTTCTGTTTTCCTAAATATTTCATTTACTTTGATCACCTGAAAAAAAAATCCAATTTCTTAGCTTTATATAAGACAAAATAAAATACACATCTTGGAAAATGTTAACATTAAAGGAAAGTTGAAGATGTTTGTTTCTAATATTAAAAATATTTTTTTCTGACATTTAGACACAAAGAGGATTAAAGCAGAATATAAACGATGCCCGGACTAAAGGAGGTTTCTATCAAAAATTCGTATGCTTCCCTCCCCACCAAACTAAGCCTTGGTTTATATTTTTATATTCCACATGACATTTTAATAAAACAACATTACAACACTAATTATTACTTAATTTATAAACTAAGAATCAAACATTTATAATATTAATTGCTTAATATCAAATAGATCCCCTCTCAATTTAATCATTTATGTAGAGCAGTATACAGTTAATAGCAGACAATCTGATTCATTTTTAAGCCAAGTAGTGCCACCAAGTGGTAGCAAATTCTGTTTCCAAAATATCACTCTGAATCAATAGAAAAAGTTATACTGGAATATAATATTGGAATAGAAAAAAATAAATCTTACAATAAATTTTAAGTAAATAAGATTGTGAAATATCTTGGTAAAAAAGTTTAAAAACCACACATAGGTCAATCTTTTTGGAAAAAAGTTGTATGTATCACTGTAGTGGACCTACAGTTTTCAAAGTTAAATTTTTCTTAGAAAGCAAGGAACTATGAATATAATTTTGTAGTGTTTACTTTTTTGTTGCCTTTTTTATTTTTTCCTGGTGAGGAAGATTAGGCCTGAGCTAACATCTGTTGCCAATCCTTCTCTTTGTTTTTGCTGAGAAAGATTGGCCCTGGGCTAACATCGGTGCCCATCTTGCTCTACTTTATATTTAGGATGCCTGCCACAGCATGGCTTGTTAAGCGATGAGCAGGTCTGAGCCCAGGATCTGAACCCCTGAACCCCAGGCCGCCAAAGCGGAGCACACGAACTTAACGGCTACACCACCAGGCCGGCTCCTGTTGCTTGTTGCTTTTTAATTCCATATTTTCTTAAAATACTTAAGCTGCTTTAGAAATTAATGAAACACACACACAGTGGAAGCCCTGAAGCTTTTTATAACAACATTATCCTCTTTAAGTATCTGAAGAGAGTGAGGAGAGTAGGAAAGGATCTGTTCCAGGCCTCCTTGGCTTGCAGATCATCTTACTATGTCTCTTCAAATTGTGTCCCTCTCTGCATGTCTGTGTCCAAATTTCCCCTTTTTATAAGGACACCAGTCATAACTGGATTAGGGCCCACCCTAATGACCTACCCTTCTGTATTTGAATATTTTTGATAAAACTCATATTTTTCTTACTTAAAAAGAAGACAAAAAGAGCTCTTAAAAATTGTTAAATGGGGCTAGCCCAGTGGCATAGCGGTTAAGTACACGCACTCCACTTTGATAGCCCGAGGTTCACAGGTTCGGATCGGGGCAGGGACGGACGCACTGCTCGTCAAGTCATGCTGTGGTGGTGTCCCATATAAAGTAGAGGAAGATGCGCACGGATGTTAGCCCAGGGCCAATCGTCCTTAGCAAAAAGAGATGGATTGGCAACAGATGTTAGCTCAGGGCTCATCTTCCTCACTCACACACACACACACACAAATGGTTAAATGATTGTGATATTGTGATTTACAATAAGAAACATATATTTGGTCTTCCTCCCTGTTTCTGGCACAAAGCTCCAAACACCCTTGGAATTTCCTAAGTGAAAAGAGCTATAAAGGTGTCTTTTGTTATAATAATGACGTGTCTTCCGGAAAGCACCTAAGGATGTGGGCTGGTTGCCAAAGGAGCCAACCACATAATTAGAGGTTGGAACTTTCAGTCCCACTCACTTGACCTCTGGGGAGGGGCGAGGGGTTGGAGGTTGGATCAATCGCCAATGGCCAATGATTTAAAGGATCATGCCCACATAATGAAGCCTCCATAAAAAAACAAAAGGACAGGGTTCAGAGAGCGTTGGTGAACATGTGGAGGTGCTGTTAGAGGGGGGCATGGAAGCTCTGTGCCCTTTCCCCATACCTTGCCCTATGCTTCTCTTCTGTCTGGCTGTTCCTGAGTTATATCCTTTTATAACGTAAACGGATTTCCTAAGATCGGTGAGCTGCCCTAGCAAATTAATCAAACCCAAGGAGAGGGTCATGGGAACCTCTGATTTAGAGCCAATCGGTCAGAAGTACAGGTGATAACCTGGGCTTGCGATTGGCACTGGTGTCTGAGGTGTGTGTGTGGTGGGGGGAGGCAGTCTTCTAGGACTGAACCCTTAACCTGTGGAATCTGATGCTATCTCTGGGTAGATGGTGTCAGACTGAGTTGATTGTAGGACACCTAGCTGGTGTCTGGAGAACTGCTTGGTGGTGTGGAGAAAACCCACCTCCACATATTGCAACTGGGTCCAGAAACCAAATACTACTATTTTAATTTCATGAACTATTACCAGCAAACAAATGACTAAATTTTAGTATAAAGCTATATATACAACATATCAAAGTAATGTGTCATATAGTTCATGTCCAACCCAATTAGAATGCACTTAGTCCTAGAGCTCATCTCCTAATACTGTCCCTTTTCTCACTATACCCTAGCCACTCTCCCTCTTCAAACTGTACCCTAGCAAGGGTCTCCTTGCTATTTCTTGACCAGGCTCTACATACTTCGTACTTAATGTTCTCTGCCTGGAGTTCTTCCTCCAAATATATGTATAGATCAGTTCATTCAGTTCCAATTATCTCCTTCTCAGTTCTTAGACCATCCTAAATAAAACAGCACTCTTAGTCACTCTTTATCCCCCTCTCTGGTTTTACTTTTCTTCACAGTACTTACCAATACCTGACAGATTATACAGTTATTTGATCATCTGTTTTCTGTCCCCCACTGCAAAGTAAGCTTCTTGAGGGCAGAGACTAATGTTTTGTTCACTGATGCATCCTTGGCTTCTAAAACAGTACCTAATGTGACTACTTTTTTGGTGTACTATCATAAGCAGAAAGAATTTTTAAAAATTAATGCATCTCTGCTTTCTAAATGAATCTACTGGTTTCTAATCAGTCCTTCACACCTATAGGCAGAGTGATCTTTTCAAGTTCGTCACTCCTCTGTGGAACACAATGTTTCCCACTCTCTTAGAACATAATCTCAAATCTTGAACATAGCTGAAATGGCCTAGCTGGGCCCTGTCTACCTTTCCAGTCTGGTCTCACACTTTACTCCTAGCAATTCTCAGGGATTCAAGCACATTGGCCCTCTCTCAAATTCCCCAACATGTTCCTTCTCATCACAGGGCCTCTGCACATGCAGTTCTTTTGGTCTGGAATCCTCTGCTCTCCTCTCTCCAGCCCTCCATTACATAAATTTAGTTAACCTTAACTCAAAATCTTCAGATCACAGCTCTAAACATCACTTACTCTGGGAAGCCTTCCTCAAACATTCTATGTCAAGTTCCTTTGTCATAAGCTTTTGAAGTACTGTTCCTTTCAGAGCTCAAATGTCTTTGAAATATCCAGTTATTATAATTATTGATTAATGTATCTCTTCCAATAAGTAGAAGTTCCAAGAGAATGAGAACCATGTCTTTTGTGTTATACACTGTGGTTTCAGCAACTATTAGGTATTTGAATATCTAAATGAAGGGACACAGACAAAGACTAACTATAAGTGCATAATAAAGCCTGCAATGGAAATTAAACAAAGCAAACTTTCTTTTTATTAACTTTACCTGTTTTATCTAGACATACTGCATGTTTCTGGGCAGCCTCTTCCCAGCCATCAGTGTGTACACAAAAGATAAAAGCTTATTTAATATTTCTACTAATTGGAAAATAAGAATAATATAAATCTCTGCAACATTTATTATTCTATCATTAGCTTTAAGGTGCCTAAACAGCAACTATCTCCAGATAGAACTGTATAATTTTGACATATAGTACAAACTTTTACTATTTCTTTATGACAATACCATAATGACAATTAAAATGGGTCAAAATGAATTTTTAGAACAAATTCATATCATATGTGATATAAAATAAGGCTATAACTCCCTCTCAGATTTGTGATATTTTTTCTAGATACCTTAGTGTACTTTTCAGGTTACATAGATGCATACCTACCTGCCATAGCAAACCACAAGTTATGTATCTGACTGGATGCATTACATCTTGTTATTACATTCTAAAGGTATGGTTAAATATTCATTACAAAAAAAAATTACAAATAATGTCATTTAACACATTAATTCACTCAGTTATATAGGAGAACATTTTGAACTTACCGTTATAGACTGAACTGTGTTGTCATCCCCCTCCCTTAACCCCAGGCAAAAAAATCATATATTGAAGTCCTAATCCACAGTACCTCAGAATGTGGCTATATTTGGAGACAAGGTCTCTATAAAGGTAACGATGTTAAAAGGAGGCCATTAGACTGAGCCCTAATCCAGTCTGACTGGTGTCCTTATAAAGAGAGATTAGGACATAGAGAGAAACACCAAGAATGCATGCAAACAGAGAAAAATGCCATGTAAGGACACAGCAAGAAAGCAGCCATCTACAAGTCAAGGAGAGAGGCCTCAGGAGAAACCAAATCTGCCTTGGACTTCTTTTAGAACTGTAAGAAAATAAATTTCTGTTGTTTAAGCCACCCAGCCTGTGATACTTTCTTATGGCAGCCCTAGTACACTAATACACTCATCTTGGCAGAACCAATGAGATGTTTTAAATCATACTGCATATGAAGGTTCTATTTTATTGTGATATATGTGAATGACTAGTAATTTCTGTCCTATAAATATACCAGACTAAGGTCACCTCCACTATGCTTTATGCTAAATGCTGGGACTTAAAAAGAATATCTGTTTGGGCATATGAGAAGATGTGCCTAAGAAAAAATGTGGTCCTACCTATCCATATTACTGCAACCCTATGCAGCAATGAGATGGATCTATACTTGGATAGTTACCCACATCAATTTCTTTAATGGTCAGAAGAGAAGAACTTAGCTACTATATACCTGCTATATAAAACATGGATCTCCTTTCAGCCCATAATATAAAATACTTATATTCAGGGCCCTTGCAAATAACCTTAATTAAAATAGTTTGCTAACTGTTTTTGTCTGTGGCTGAGGAAATTGTGGACTCGTGGTCAGAAACCTAGCTGTGTTTCAGAAAAACTTGAGTCTTTTCAAAAACACAGATTGCAGAACTTCTTCCCCAGAATTTCTGATTCAACCTTGGTGAGGTCCATAGTTTTTTTTCAAGTACCCTCAGACAACTCTAATATGTAGTCAGGATCATCTAGAACAGGTTTCTTAAACATGTCTGCACTTGGAGATCTTTTAAAAAATACTGATGCTCAATCCCCCTCTGAAGAATTTGGGACTGCGGCTCTGGCACTGTTAATTTAAAAAATATATATATATAAATTTTTAAAAATATACATGCAAATTTAAATATATATGAGTATATAATATATATTAAGAGAATATGTGTGTGTGTGTGTGTGTGTGTGTGTGTATAAAAGGAATCTCCAAGTGAGCTGAATGTGTAGCCATGATTGAAAACCATGGTCTTGAATCCAAGTATCATATGATTATTATGTGTTGTGATTAATGTGAGGTTATGAGCAACCAAATACTGGTGTACATGATGATTACCTACTGAAAAAGTGTATTATCACATTCCATTGAACATATTTTCCTTAGTGGTAAAGACACAGTAAAGGACAGTATAAACTGCAGTATGGATGGCTTCATTACGAAAGGCATCTGTGAGACTTCAATTATCCAAGTAGAAAAGGGAATGAGAACTGCAACAAAATACCAGCAAAGAGAATTCAGCAGTATATTAAACAGATTATACACCATGACCAAGTGAAATTTATTCCTGGAATGCAAGGATAGTTCAATATATGCCAATCAATCAATGTAACATACCACATTAACAGAATGAAAGACAAAAACAACATGATCATCTCAACTGATGCAGAAAAAACATTTGGCAAAATTCAACATCCTTTCATGATTAAAAACACTCAATAAACTAGGAATAGAAGGAAACTACCTCAACATAATAAAGGCAATATATGAAACACCCACAATAAATGTCACACTGAAGGGCAAAAGACAGCAAGATTTTCTCTAATATCAGGAACAAGACAAGGATGCCTACTTTTACTGCTTCTGTTTAACACAGTACTAGAAGTCCTACCCAGAGCAAGTAGGCAAGACATAGAAATAAAAAGCATCCAATTTGGAAAGGGAGAAATAAAGTTATCTTTGTTCGTAGTTGGTATGATCGTAAAGGTAGAAAATCCTAAAGATTCCACTGTCAGAAATAAATTCAGCCAACTTGCAGCATATAAAAATCAACATTCCCCCTTACATGACTCACAAAAATTAACTCATTTAAGTCATTAAAGACTTAAATGTATGGTCTGAAACCACAAAACTCCTAGAAGAAAACATAAGAAAAAAGCTCCCCAACAAGGGTCTTGGCAATAATTTTTTGGATATGACACCTAAAGAACAAACAATAAAATAAAAAAGAAACAATTGTGACTACATAAAGCTAAAAAGCTTTTGCACAGCAAAAGAAACAATCAACAAAGTGAAAAGACAACCTATGAAGTGGGAAGAAATATTTGCAAACCATATATCTGATAAGCAGTTAACATCCAAAATATATAAAGAACTCATACAACTCAAAAGCAAAAAAAAAAAAAAAAAAAACCCACAAATAATCCATTTTAAAAATAGGCAAAAGACCTGAATACACATTTTTCCACAGAAGATATATGAATGGTCAACAGGTACATGAAAAGATATTCAACATCAGGAGTCATTAGGGAACTACAAATCAAAATCACAATGAGGTACTTATACCTCATACCTGTTAGCATGGCCATCATCAAAAAGACAAGAGGTTAACAAATGTTGGTGAGGATGTGGAGAAAAGAGAACCCTTGTGCACTGTTGGTGAGAATATAAATTGGTAAAGCCAGTATGGAAAACACTATGGAGGCGTTTCTCAAAAATTAAAAATAGAACTACCATATGATCCAGTAATTCCACATGTGGGTATTTATCTGAAGAAAATGAAAACACTAACTCAAAAAGATACCTGCACCCCCATGTTCATAGCAGCATTATTTACAATAGCCAAGACATGGAAACAACCTAAGCGTCCACCCATGGATGAATGGATCAAGAAGTTGTGCTATGTATATACACAATGGAACATTATTCAACCATTAATAAACAAAGGAAATCTTGCCATTTGCGACAACAGGGATGGACCTTGAGGGCATTACACTAAGTGAAATAAGTCAAGACAGAAAGGCAAATATCATAAGATCTCTCTATTATGTAGAATCTAAAAAACAAAAATAAAAACCCAAACTCATAGACAAAGAGATCAGATTTGTGGTTACCAGAGGCGTAGGATGCGGGCAGGGGGAATTAGAGGAAGGTGATCAAAAGGTACAAACTTCCAGTTGTAAGATAAATAAGTACCAGGGATGTAAGGTACAACATGATGATCATAGTTAACACTGCTGTATGATATACATGAAAGTTGTTAAGAAAGTAAATCCTAAAGCTCCATCACAAGGAAAGACAATTTTTTTCTTTCTCTTTTTTTGCTTTTTCTTTTTATTGTATCTACGTGATATGATGAATGCTAACTAAACTTAACTGTGGTAATCATTTCACAATATAAGTAAGTCAAACCATTATACTATACACCTTAAACTTATACAGTGATGTATGTGAATTATATGTTATGTATATTTTCCCACAATTAAGAATTTTTTGAAAAAGAAAATTATATGGAAATAAACACAGAGCAAAATAAAAAAAAAGGAAAGAATTTTCTCAAAGAAAAAGATTGAGAACTTCATATGTAGAAGGTCAGACTTAGGGACACATCAACCATTTATTCCTCTTACATCTAGACACTTAAGATTCTCTAAACTTTATCCCCGAATCAAGTCACACCATCAGAAAGCTAAACTTCATGACTACACACAGATAAAAATGTCTCAAGAGAACCAAAAGAAAAATATTTCCACATCTTTATACAAAACTTCTCATAAAAGCACTATCCATTATGTAATTCAATGCCCCTTGACATAATAAAGATCCATATGATAAATTTTCCACAGAGTTTAACGCAAAGAAAAAATTATTTTCTTATTCTTCCTTTTTGGGTGACAATGAGGGCTACTTTAATACAAAGATCTCTTTTGTCCAATGATTATCAGGAGCTTAGTCTGCTTAGATGTAGAAGTGGTGCTTTAGCTAAAATTTTCTAAAATAATCATTCCCCTTTGCCCTTCTTTAACCCTCATTAATTAGTTTATTCTCTCACTCTTCTTTGCAAGGAAATAGTGTATGAGTACAGTAATTCCATACTGTGGATTTTCTAGGACAATTTTTCAAATATTGTTTCACACCCCTTCAATGAGTGGTAATATTCCAGAAATTCCAGTATTTCAGTGGCCAAACATCCCTCCAGAAACATATGTACCTAGAAAGAAATTTTTAAAAATCCTTGTCAAACATCATCACTGTAGATATAAATAATAGGTAGTGAACTTCAGAGATACTACTAAAGTAGATATCTTCAAAGAAAGGCAATGGCAGAAATATTTCCAACCTGTAGATTAAATGCACCTCTTTACCTGTGGCAGGTTTGACTGTGTGAGAAGAGCCACTCAAAAAACAACTGTTTCACAGTCATTTTGGCATAAATAAGAATTGAGTAGAGGGGAATTCTCTTCCAGGCATTTTGTTCTTGTTTCCATTTCCCATTTAAAACTAGTTAGGCATACTCTAAGAGACTGGAAGGAGCAGACAAGACAGGTAACTATAACAGTTAAAGTTTAACCTCTTTATTATTGTTATATATAAAAATAAAATTAAAATTGATACAATTGTAAAATTTCTTAGATCTTTTCAAAGGATCACCATGAAAAGACAGGCAAATTATTCTTATCTAAATCACCTTTGTCATTTAGAACATTTGAAAACATCACTCCATAACAGTTGCTATATTCATGGCATACCAACTAATTCCACAGGCTATTTTTTTTTTTAATAATTTTATTTATTTTCCCCAAAAAGCCCCAGTAGATAGTTGTATGTCATAGCTGCACATCCTTCTAGTTGCTGTATGTGGGACGCGGCCTCAGCATGGCCGGAGAAGTGGTGCGTCGGTGTGCACCCGGGATCCAAACCCAGGCCGCCAGCAGCGGAGCGCGCGCACTTAACCACTAAGCCATGGGGCCAGCCCTCCACATGCTATTTTAAAAAGGTAAATCATTTAAAGATTTTAAACCTAATGATTTTTATGAAAATAATTTTATATAGGATAAATAAAATAATTAACATGGATTGTAATCACGGCACTTTTGGTATAGAGGAGATGGTATAGACTCATCTCTCCCTGCTCCTCCTTGCTCAGTACAACTATAAACCCAGGAATAACACAACAGACAAAAGAGAAATCTGAAAGATGGCAAGAGGAAGATGAACTGGTTAGGGACCTTATGAGTGGAGGATAGTAGCAGGACATCTTATGACCCTGCAGCCAACATAAGGTTACCCAGGCCCACTGGTTCCCAATAAAGCACCAGAAGGCAGCCCAGGCAGGCTCATTCCTTCCCTGGACCAAACAGGAGTCCCAACCAGATAAGCTTGGCAGAAGCAGCAAGAGGTATTAATTGGAAACTGTGCTGATAATAAAAGCACTACCCTTCATTGTCAGTGAGAGACTGCTTCCTCCCACCCAGAAGTACTGTGTAGATGGGGAGTACCAGGAAGGGGATCTCACGACAACAAGCGCCAAATCCAGAAAACATTCTTTGTCCTGCCAGGGACTACATTCCCTCACCTAAAGGCACCAGGTGGCCTGGTCTGGGGAAGCATCTTCCACTCCCTATAGCAGCACCAGAAGGGACCAGTGGGAGCCCCAGAGGCATGAAATAAATCAAGTAAATAAACACAATACTCAGATAATTAGACTATCATTGAACTATAGCCCACAAAAGTAGGCTAAGACCTGCATGCTGTATCTGAATAGGTATATACTTGTTAAAAAAATTTTAAAGGGTCCAGAACCTCTGAAAATAGCCAAAATGTACAGGATAAAATATAAAAATCACCTGTCATACAAAGAATCAGGAAAATCACAACTTTAATGAAAAAAGACAATCAACTAACACCAAAAACGAAAGAAATCAAATGTTCAAATAACCTGACAAATGTTTTAAACAATCGTTGTAAAAATAATTCAATAAGCAATTACAATTTCTCTGGAAACAAATGAAAAAATTGAAAATCTAAGCAAATACACAGATATTACAAAAAAGAAGCAAATGGAAATTATATAAATGAAAGATACAGCAACATATTTTTTAAAAACTCAGATGGGCTCAATAGTAGAATAAAGATGACAAAGGTCAGAAGTACTTGAGGACAAGAGGCCAGAATTCATTCAATCTAAACAACAAAGAAACTAAAAAAAGAACAGAGCCTTAGGGAGCTGTGAGAAAACAACAGATCCAAATAAATGATCCAACATTCATACCATTGGAGTCTTAGAAGGAGAGAAGAAAGAAAAGTGAGGCTGACAGACTTTTTTGAAGAAATTACGGCTGAAAACTTCCCAAATTTGGTGAAAGACACAAACGTACAAATCAAAGAAGGTGAGTGAACCCTACACAAGACAAACCTAAACAAATCCATGCCACAAGATATTAGAATTAAAACTTCTGCAAGCTAAAAACAAAGAGAAAAACCTTCAAATTAATGAGAGAGAAATGACAAATTATAGGGGAAAACCAATGTGAATAACTGCAGATTTCCCATCTGAAATCAGAAAGAAGTGACAGAGTATTTTCCAAGTGCTGAAAGAAAAGAAGTATCAACTGTGAACTCTATATCCAGTAAACAATCCTGCAGGAATGAAGGGGAACTAAAAACATTCTCAGTCAAGAAAAATTAAACTAAAAAAATTTGTCATTAACTGACCTACCCTTAAAGATTGGCTAAAGGAAGCTCTTTAAACACAAAAGAAATGATAAAAGAAAACATCTTGAGAATAAGGAAAGAGGAAACAATAAAAAGATCAGAAGTATGGATACATACAATAGACTATGCTTTTCATTACAAATTTTAGAAATTATCCCTGATGACTGAAACAAATGATATCATCTGATCCTCAAGACAATGATTATTTAAAAGTGAGGAAAGTAAAGAAAAGGCTAATGGAAGTAAGGTTTCGAGACTTCACTCAAGGGGTAAAATGTTGGCACCAGTAAACTATTAATAAGTCATATATGTGTACTTTAATACTCAGAGGAATCACTATGAAAATTACACAGAGATACATTAAAAAAAAATCCACTACAAATAAATAATGATGTAATCCCCCAAAAATGTTCACGTAAACCCACAAGGCAGCAAAAGAGAAACAGAGGAACAACCAGAAGAAACACATCAAAAATTACCTAAAGTGTAAATGGTCTAAATACATCAATCAAAAGAAAGAAAATAATGTGACCAAGAGGGACATTAAATAATGATAAAAGGATCAACCCATCAGGAAGACATAATGATTCTAAATGTGTATGTATCAAACAATAGAACCTCAAAATACACTAAACAAAAACCGGTAAAGTTGAAAAAGAAAGAGATGAATCCACAATCATAGTTGAAGACTTTAATACCCTTCTCTCAGCAAGTCATTACAACTACTAGACAGAAAACCAAAAGAATACAAAAAAATGTGAACACAATCACCAACAGGATCTAACTGACATATACAGAACACTCCACCTAGCAACAGAGGAATACACATTTTTTCCAAGTGTCCATGAAACACATGAACATAAACAATATCCTCAGCAATAAAACAAACCTGAACAAATTTAAAAGAACAGTAATCACAAAGAGTGTTCTATGACCAGAGCGGAATCAAACTAGAAATCAGTAACAGGAAAATCTCTATCAATTGAAAATTAAACATACTTAAACAATCCATGGCTCAAAAATTCTCAAGAAAATTTTTTACAAAATCAAACTAGTGAAAATGAAAATACAACATATCAAAATACGAGAGACGCAGCTAAAGTACTGTTGACAGGGAAATATAGCATTAAATGTTACATGTGAAAAGAGAAAGGTTTCATATCAATAAAAGAAAAAGACTAATAAAATAAACCCAAAGCAAGTAGAAAGAAGGAAATAATAACTGAAGAGTAGAAATAAATAAACTTAAAAGCAGAAGAAGAATAGGGAAAAATCATTCAAACAAAAGCCTAGTTACACGGAAAAAAATAAAATTAATAAACTTCTAGCAAGACTGACAGATAAAAAGAAGATTAAAAATTATCAATTTAATAATGAAACAGGGGATATCACTACAGACCCTACAGACATCTTAAGGACAATAAGAGCATACTATGAACAACATTACAGACATAAATTTAACAATTTGGATGAAATGGCCCGGTATCTTGAAAAATACAACTAACCACAATTCACTCAATATGAAATTAATCTTTAAAACCCAAGTAACTATTAAGGACACTGAATTTAGAATTGCAAAACTCCCAAAAAAGAAATCACTAGGCCAAAATGGTTTCATTGGAGAATTCTAAACTGGAGAATTATTTTAAATAATTTAAAAAAGAATTAACCCCAATTCTAATCTTTTCCAGAAAATAAGAGGAGAAAACACTTTCCAACTCATTTTATGAAACTAGTATCTCACTGATACCAAAACCAGACAGAGAGAGTACAAAAAAAGGGAACACTACAGACCAATATCTCTCATGAACTCAGATGCAAAAGTTTTCAATAAAATATTAGCAAATTGAATCAAACACTGCATAAAAAAATACCACACCACAACCAGGTGGGACGTATTCAGGTACACGAGGTTGATTCAACATCTGAAAAAAAAAATCTATGTAATCTGCCACAGCAATAAGCTAAAGAAAAAATCAGGGGCTGGCCCGGTGGCGCAAGCGGTTAAGTGCACAGGCTCCGCTGTGGCGGCCTGGGGTTCGCCAGTTCTGGTCCTGGGTGTGTACCGACGCACTGCTTGTTAAGCCATGCTGTGGCGGCGTCCCATATAAACTAGAGGAAGACAGACATGGATGTTAGCCCAGGGCCAGTCTTCCTCAGCAAAAAAGAGGATTGGCATCGGATGTTAGCTCAGGGCTGGTCTTCTTCACAAAAAAAAAAAAAAAAAAGAAAAAGAAAAAATCATATGACCATATCAACTGAAAACTGGACACCCATTCATGATAAAAACTCTCAGCATTTGGAATAAAGGGAAACTACTTCAACTTGACACAGAGCATCTACAAAATACCTACAGCTAATATCATACTTAATGGTAAAAGACTGAATGCTTTCCCCTGAAGACTGGGAAGAAGGCAAGGATGTTCAACCTCACCACTCTAATTCAACATATAACTGGAAGTTCTAGCCACTGCAAAAAGGTAAGAAAAGAAATAAAAGGCATACACATTGAAAAGGAAAAAGTAAAACTGCCCCTATTTGCACAGGACACCTCATAGCCTACATTAAATATTCGAAGGAATCAAAAAAAACACCCTTCTAGAACTAATAAGTGAATACAATAAAGACACAGGATACCAGATAAACATACACAAATCAATTAATTGCAGGATGTCAGTTAAATTGGTAGAGTAAGTGTGATAATTAATTTTATGTCAACTTGGCTGGACCACAGAGTCCAGATATGTGGCTCAAGATTATTCTGGATGGTTCAGTGAAGGTGTTTTTGGATGAAATTAACTTTTAAGTTGATTGACTCTGAGTAGATTGCCCTCCATAATGTAAGTGGGCCTTATCTAACCAGTTGAAGGCCTGCATAGAACAAAAGACTGACCTCCCCTGAGCAAGAGGAAATTCTGCAGCAGATGTCCTTTGGAAATGAACTTCAACATCACGACTTTCCTGAGCATTCAGTCTGACAGCCTTCAGACTTGAACTGCAGTATCAGCTCTTCTCTGTATCTCCAGCTTCCCAGCCCACCCTACAGACTTTGGACTTGTCAGCCTCTCTTTTGCGGGAGCAACTTCCTTAAGATAAATCTCTTTCCATATATATACACAATCGACTGGTTCTGTTTCTGTAGAGAACTCTTTGACAAATACAGTAGGGGCTGTATTCAAGGGGCTGTCCCTCCAAAAAAAGACTGGAAAAAAGAGCAAAAATTGTCAGAAGCAAATCTGTCCAAACTCTAGCAAATAGTAAAAGGTTTACAGCCACCAAGCAAATACTGAATTAAAAAAAAGAGAAACTTAAAAATGGCAGGAAAGGGGCCAGCCCGGTGGCGTAGCGGTTAAGTTTGCGTGCTCTGCTTCGGCAGCCCAGGGTTCGTGCGTTTGGATCCTGGGTGCAGACCTACACACTGCTCATCAAGCCATGCTGTGGCGGTGTCCCATATACAAAATAGAGGAGGATTGGCACAGATGTTACCTGAGGGCCAATCTTCCTCAAGCAAAAAGAAGAAGACAGGCAACAGATGTTAGCTCAGGGCCAATCTTCCTCACCAAAAAAAAAAAGGCAGCAAAGCTTTGTGGTATTTTAACTTAGCCTAGCTCCAACCCCCTTCACAGTAAAGTCGAAAAGACTTCAGCCAGCATTCCTGTTGTGAGGCTCTCGTTCCAGAGAGAGCAGACTAGACCTTGTGCCAAAAGAAATAACTATGTTTGTTTTGACCTGCCGAGGGGTTTGATAATGCACTGATGAAACGCACGTGCCCTGGTTTCACCTAACTCGAAAATGTCTCAGGACAGATAAGTGGCAAAGCAGAGAGATAGAAAGATTAGAGATACTTTGAGAATAAGGGCTCTGTAAAGCTTGTGTATAGAATGGGGAATGTAGAAATCCATGCCCATGCCCATGGCAGGATGCAGGCTCAGAAAAGACCAGTAAAAAATCCTAACCTTCTACCTCTGTCTACTCTTTAAGCTAAGTGCAAGCAGGACTTGAAGGCAAAGGCAGAGTGGTAAACGACCTGACTAAGAATTGAAGGGATCCCCAAACACAAAGACAACTTGCGAAGAGTAGAAAAGTACTTATTTTCTTAAATTTTTTCTTCCTTTTCTTTCCTTTTCTTTTTTTTTTTTTTGGCTCCAAGCATTTAAGGAAATCTCTGTGAAAGCACTCGGTGACGACAACTAAAGAAACAGAGACTTTGAAGACACAGGAAAAAAATACAGTTTTTAAAAAATAGTTTAGAAAAGTAACAACTAAAAACCAAAGCAAATTACAACAAGAAACTCTGAGGAAAGGGATGACAGTGATTTCCAGAGTTGCCACATTATAATATTCAAAAGGTCCAGTTTTCAAAAAAAAAATTATGGGGCATGCAAGGAAACAAGAAGTTATGTCCTACTCCTAGGAAAAAAAAAATCAAGGGAAGTTGTCCCTGAAGAAGCACAGACATGGGACTTACTAGACAAAGCCTTTAAATTGACAGTCTTAGATACACTCAAAGGGATTTAAAAAAACATGCTAAAAGACCTTAAAGGAAAGCAAAAAAGTAATGTCTAAATATAGAGAATATCAACAAAGAGAAAGAAAGGAATAAAAAAAAAATTCATAAAAAAGAACCAAATAGAAATTTTGTAGCTGAACAATAATTTAAATGAAAAAATCAAATGGGTTACAAAAATAGATTTCAGCAAGTGGAAAAAACAATCAGTGAACATGAAAGTAGGTCAACTGAAATTATGCAGTCTGAGTAGAAAGAAAAAAGAGTGAAGAAAAATGAACAAAACCTAAGAGACCAGTAGACACTATCAAGTGTACCAATATATTTATAATCGGAGATGAAGAAGTAGAAGAGAGAAAGAGAGGGAAAGGATATTTCAAAAAATAATGGTCATAAACACCCCAAATTTGATAAGAGACATGAATCTAAATATCCAAGAAATCCAACAAACTCCAAGTAGGATAAATGCAAAGACACGCAGACTAAGTCACATTAATATAAAACTGTCAAAAACCCAAAGACAAAGAATGAATAATAAAAGCAGCAACAGAGAACCAACCAGTCACATACAAAAGGGCCTTAATAAGATTAAAAGCTAATTTCTCATCGCAAACCATGGAGGCCAGAAAGCACTGATATATTTATAAAAGTGCTGGAAAAAATCTTATCAATCGGAATTCTATACCCAGCAAAATTATCCTTCAAAAATAAAAAAGGAATTAAGAAAGTCCCAGATAAACAAAAGCTGAGAGTTAACCACTAATAGACCCACCTCACAAGAAATATTAAAGGGAGCACTCCAGGTTTCAATAAAAGGATACTATACTGTAACTCAAAGCCATAGAAAGAAAGAAAAATGATAAAGGCAGCTACACAGGTAACATAAAAGCCAGTATTACTGTACAAAGATGTAACTTGGGACAGTAACAACAAAAAAGAGGAAAGATGGAACTGTAAAGCACAGTTTTTACACTATTGAAACAAAGTTGGTATTAATTCAAACTAAATTATTATAGGGTTAAGATGCTAATTGTAAACACCAAGATAAACACAAGAAAATAACTGGAAAATACACATAAAAGGAAATTAAAGTGTTCCACAACAAAAAGATCAATTAAACACAAAAGAAAGCAGATTATCAAAAAGGAAATAAAGAACTTGAACAACACTATAGACCAACTGGACCTAACAGACATAAACGAAAAATCTACCCCAAAAGAGCTGAATATACATTCTTCTCAAGTGTACATGAAACATTTTCCAGGATATACCACATGCTAGGCCACAAAACAACTAATAACAAATTCAAGACTGAAACGATACAACTACCTTTTCTGATGACAATGGAATGAAACTAGAAATCAACAGCACAATGAAAACTGGAAAATCCACGACTCTGTGGAAATTTAATAACACGGTCTTAAACAGCCAATGGGTTAAAAAAGAAGAAAAAAGGTAAATTAGAAAATACCTTGAGACAAATGAAAATACAAACACAACATACCAAAACTTGTTGGACGCAGTGAAAGCAGTGCTAAGAGGTAACTTTATAGCTGTAAGTACTTACATTAAAATATATAAAGAACTCATACATCTCAACAACAAAAAAACTAATAACCCAATTAAAAAATGGACAAAAGATATGAACAGACATTTCTCCAAGGAAGACATACAGATGGCCAACAGGCAGATGAAAAGATGTTGAACATCACTAATTATCAGGGAAATGCAAACCAAAACTACAATGAGATATCACCTCATGTCCCTCAGAATGGCTATAATTAATAAGACAGGAAATAGGTGTTGGAGAGGATGTGGAGAAAAGGGAAATCTCATATGCTGCTGGTGGGAGTGCAAACTGGTACAGCCTTTATGGAAAACAGCATGGAGATTCCTCAGAAAATTAGGAATAGAACTACCTATTCCACTGCTGAGTATTTACCCAAAGAACATGAAAACACTAATGCATAAAGATATAGGCACCCCTATGTTCACTGCAGCATAATTCACAATAGCCAAAACTTGGAAGCAACCTAGGTGGATAAGTTGGATAAAGAAGATGTGGTATATATACACAAGGGAATACTACTCAGCCATAAAAAAAGATGAAATCTGGCCATTTGTGACTACATGGATGGACCTTGAGGGTACTATGCTAAATGAAATAAGTTAGAGGGAGAAAGTCAAATGCTGTATGATCTCACTCATAAATAGAAAATAAAAACAACAACAAACAAACATATAGAGACAGAGACTGGATCGCTGGATACCAGAGGGGAAGGCGGGAGGGAAGAGGGCGAAAGGGGTGGTTAGGCACATGTATATGGTTTGGATTATAATTAGTCTTTGGGTGGTGAACATGTAATCTACACAGAAATGGAAATATAATGATGTACACACAAAATTTATATAATGTTATAAACCAATGTTACCTCAATAAAATAATAATTAAAAAAAATTAAAAAAGAAAGATTTTAAATCAACAACCTAACTCTACACCCCTAGAAATTAGAAAAGAAGGAAGTTAAACAAAGCTAGCAGAAGGAAGGAAATAAAGACTAGAGCGGAGATAAATGAAATAAAAAACAGAAAAAAGAAAACAAAGGGTTGGCTGTATGAAAAAAATCAACAAAATTGACAAGTCCTTAACTAGGTTAACTAAGAAAAAAAAGAGAGAAGACTCAAATAACTAAATCAGAAATGAAAGGGGATATTACAAACCATGCCACAGAAATAAAGAGGATTATAAGAGAACACTATGAACAACTGTACATCAAAAAGTTGGATAACAAAGAATAAATTCATAGAAACATACAACCTATGAAGACTGAATCATGAAGCAGTAAAAAATATGAACAGACCTATGACTAGTAAGGATATTGAAGCAGTAGTCAAAACCTTCCCAACAAAGAAAAGCCCTACACAAACAACTTCACTGGAGAATTCTACCTAATATTTAAAGATTTAACATCAATTCTGCTGAAACTCTTCCAAAAAATTGAAGAGAAGGAAACATTTCCAAGCTCATTTAATGAAGCCAGCATTACACTGATACCAAAGCCAGACACAGACATAACAAAAAAACTATAGACCAATATCTCTGATGAATATTGATGCAAAAATCCTCAAGAAAATACTAGCAATCTGACTCAACAGCACATTAAGAGGATTATTACACCATGGCCAAGTGGGATTTATTCCTGGAACAGAAGGGTGGTTCAATATATGAAAACCAATCATTGTAATACACCACGTTAACAGAATGGACAAAAACAACATTATCATCTCAACTGATGCAGAAAAAATATTTGACAAAATTCAATACCATTTCATGATAAAAACCCTCAATAAACTAGGAATAGAAGGAAACTACCTCAACATAATATTATGAAAAGCACACAGCTAAAATCGTACTCAATGGTGAAAGACTGAAAGCTTTTCCTCTAAGATCAGGAACAAGAGAAGGCCATCTGCTCTTGAAACTTCTATTTGGTATAGTACTAGAAGTCCCAGCAAGAGCAATTAGGCAAGAAAAAGAAATAAAAGGCATTCAAATTGGAAAAGAAAAAATAAAATCATCTCTGTTTGCAGACATGACTTTATGTAGAAAATGCAAAAGATAACACAAAGAACTGTTACAACTAATGAATTCAGCAATGTCGTAGAATAAAAAAAATCAACACACAAAAATCAAATTGTTTCCTGCGTTAGTTCACACTAACAACAATGTGAAAAAAATTAGAAGAACAATCTCTTTTACAATAGCATCAAAAACAATAAAATATTTAGGAGTAAACTTAACCAAGGAGATTAAAGACTTGTGCACAGAAAACTACATTACATTGCTGAAAGAAATTAAAGAAAACACAAATAAATGAAAAGATATCCAGTGTTCGTGGATCAGGAAACTTAATATTAAGCTGTCTATATTATCCAAAGCAATCAACAGATTCAACATAATACTATTGAATTCTCAGCAGCTTTGTTTTGCAGAAGTAGATAAATTAATCCTAAAATTCATAGGAAATCTCAAAGGATCCCAAATAGCCAAAAGAATTTTGAATAAGAAGAACAAAGTCGAAGGCCTGCTACTTCCTAATTTCAAAAAAAATTACAAAGCTACAATACTCCAAACATTCTGGTGCTAGCACAAAGATATACAAACAGACCAAAGGAACACAAGAGAGGGCCCAGAAATACACCCAAATATATGGTCAAATGATCTTTGACAAGGATGCCAAGACCACTCAACCGAGTATGGACAGTCTCCTCAACAAATAATGTTGGGAAAACTGGATAAACACATACAAAAGGATAAAGTGGGACCATTATCTTACTTCATATACAAAAATTAACTCAAAATCAATCGAAGACCTAAATGTAAGACATAAAACTATAAAATACCCAGAAGAAAATGAAGGGGAAAGCTTCATGACACTGGACTTGGCAATGATTTCTTGAAATGACAGAAGCAGAGACAACAAGAGCAAAAAGGAAGTACATCAAACCTAAAAACTTTTGTACATCAAAGGTCAGAATCAACAGAGTGAAATGGCAATCCATAGAATGGGAGAAAATATTAGCAAATTATATATCTGATAAGAAGTTAATGTCTAGAATATATAAAGAACTCCTACAACTCAACAAAAAACAAATAACTCAAAAAATAGACAAAGGAGACATTTCTCCAAACATGATCTACAAATGGCCAACAAGCATATAAAAAGATGTTCAACATCACTAATTATCAGAAAAATATAAATCAAAATCATAATGACATATCACCTTAAATCCATGACGATGGTTCTATTAAAATAAATTTAACAACTGTTGGTGAAGATGTAGTGAGAGTGTAAAGTCGTGCAAAAACAGTATGGAGGTTCCTGAAAAAATTAAAAGTAGAACTACCATATGATATACAATCCCACTTGTAGGTATATATCAAAAAGAATTTAAAGTAGGGTATGAAAGAAATATTTGCACACTCATGTTCATAACAGCACTTTTCACAATAGCCAAGAGGTGGAAGCAATTCAAACAGTCATCGACGGATGAATGGATAAAGAAAATGAGGTAGACAAGTACAATGGAAAATTATACAGTCTTAAAATGGAAGAAAATCCTGTCACATGCTACCAAACTGATGAACCTTAAGCCAGTCAAAGACAGACAAATATTGGGGGAGTGACATCAGCAACATGGCAGAGTGAGCTCTTCCCTTTGACTCTCCCCCCTAAGAAACCATGAAAAGGACATTCATATACCAACACAGGACATTCACACAACACAAAAGACATCTGAGAGACCCATGCAGCCGTATGTCTGAAGCTGGAGGTGCTGGAACCCTGGAGGAAGTGGAAGGAAGTAAGGGGATCTCCTCTCCCTCCCCCAATGGCAGCAACCCAGGGCATGGGACCGCGCAAGGCTCAGAGAGGAGAGGGCGGAGGGCAGCCTTCCACGGGAACACCTTTGCTCTCCAAGTTCCCTCACAGCCCATGGGAAAGCCCCACAAAGAAGTGACCAAGCTATTGCAGAGGTGTCTTCATCAAGCCATCAGCCCAGGTGAGCAGATAGCAAGGGCAGAATGAGAACGCCGCCAGGGATTGTGCAGGTGAAAGAAAGTGCACCTCCGCCACCCAGAGGTCCAGCTCAGCAGATGGGCAGAGCACCCACACATATGACAGAAAAGCAACAGCAGGAGCAGCGAGCAAGCTAGGGATCGTGGCAGGCTCAAAATACACAGCTCTTGACCCCCACCCAGTGGTGGCAGGTGGAAGCTGCAACTAGATACTATATGCAGAGGCTTATGAAAAAATATATTAATACTCCAGACAAGGAAAATGACAAGCACCCAGAAATCAATCCTGAGGGCAGAGAAACTTGTAATCTAAATGAAAGAGAATTCAAAATAGCTATCATAAAAAAAACTCAACAAGTTACAAAAACATACAGATAGTTCAATGAAATCAGGAACTTCTTCAGAAAAGAGATTGAAAGGATAAAGAAAAACAAATCAGAAATGCTGGAGATGAAAAACACAATGGATGATATAAGGAAAAATATGGATTCCCTGAATAACAGAGTTGATATTATGGAGGAAAAAATTAGCAGTTTGGAGGACAGAGATATAGAAATGCTTCAGATGGAGGAAGAGAGAGAACTAAGACTAAAAAGAAATGAAGAAATTCTCCAAGAAATATCCTTCTCAATTAAGAACTGCAACATAAAGATTATAGGTATTCCAGAGGGAGAAAAGGAGAATGGAGAAGAAAGCTTTTCCAAAGAAATAATAGCTGAGAACTTCCCAAACCTGGGGAAGGAGCTGGAAATACACATGAAAGTAGCTAATAGAACTCCTAATTATATCGACGTAAAAAGACCTTCTCCAAGGCATAGAGTAGTAAAGCTGGCAAAAGTCAATGAGAAACAAAAAATATTAAGGGCAGCAAGGCAGAAGAAAATAACTTACAAAGGAACCCCTATCAGGCTTTTAGCAGATTTCTTAGCAGAAACTTTACAGGCCAGGAGAGAGTGGAATGATATATTCAAAACTCTGAAAGACAAAAACTTTCAGCCAAGAATACTCTAGCCAGTGAAAATATACTTCAGATATGATGGAGAAGTAAAAATTTTCCCAGATAAACAAAAGCTAAGCAAGTTCATTGCCACAAGAACGCCTCTACAAGAAATGCTCAAGAAGGCCCTCATACCTGGGAAAAAAAGAAAGGGGTTACAAAGCCTTGAACAAGGGGATAAATAGGTAGACAAAATCAGAAAATTGCAGCTCTCTATCAGAACAGGTTAGCAAACAATTATAACATTAAAGATAAAGGTAAGGAAAACATTAAAAATAAATATAATCTTGCTATTTTGACCACAGACTCACAACACAAGATGGAATAAGTTGTGACAATAAGAACTTAGAAGGGGAAGAGGAAAGAGATGGAATTGGCTTAGTCCAAGGAAATAAGGGGCTATCAGAAAATGAACTATCTCATCTATGAGATTTCTTATACAAACCTCATGGTAAGCACTAAGCAAATAATCAGAATAGAGACACAAATGACAAAGAGAAAACTAAGAAAATCATCATAGAGAACTACCAAACTGAACTGGCAGTCCGAAATACATGGGACAAGAAACAAGGGAAATGCAGAAGAATCAGAAAACAAGTGATAAAATTGCAGCATTAAGCCCTCATATATTAATAATCACTTTAAGTGTAAATGGATTGAATTCTCCAATCAAAAGACACAGAGTGGCGGGATGGATTAAAAAACAAGACCCAACCATATGCTGTCTCCAGGAAACGCATTTCAGCTCTAAAGACGAACAGAGGCTCAGAGTGAAGGGACAGAAGACAATACTCCAAGCTAATGGCAAACAAAAGAAAGCAGGTGTTGCCATACTTATATCAGACAAAGTAGACTTCAAGACAAAAGAGGTAATGAAAGACAAAGAGGGGCAGTATATAATGATAAAAGGGACACTGCACTAAGACATAACACTTATAAATATATATGCACCCAACACAGGAGCACCAGAGTACATAAAGCAACTATTAACAAACCTAAAAGGAGATATTAACAACACAATAATAGTAGGAGACCATAACAGCCCACTTACATCAATGGATAGATCATCCAGACAGAAACTCAACAAGGAAATAGTGGATTTAAATGAAAAACTAGACCAGATGGACTTAACAGATATATATATAGAACACTCCATCCAAAAACAGCAGAATACACATTCTTCTCAAGGGCACATGGAACATTCTCAAGGACAACCATATGTAGGAAAAAAAGGCAAGCCTCAATAAATTTAAGGAGACTGAAATCATATCAAGCACCGTTTACAACCATAAAGCTATGAAACTAGAAATCAACTACAAGAAAAAAGCTTGGAAAGTGACAAATATGTGGAGACTAAACAATATGCTACTGAACAACCAATGGATCATTGAAGAAATTAAAGGAGAAATCAAAAATATCTGGAGACAAATGAGAATGAAAATACAACATACCAACTCATATGGGATGCAGCGTAAGTGGTCCTAAGAGGGAAATTCATAGCAACATAGGCCCACCTCAACAAACAAGAAAAATCTCAAATAAGCAATCTTAACCTACACCTTTCAGAATTAGAAAAAGAATAAACAAAGCCCAAAGTCAGCAGAAGGAGGGAAATAAGAGAAATTAGAGCAGAAATAAATGAAATTGAAGCCAAAAAAACAGTAGAAAGGATGAATGGAACAAAGAGCTGGACTGTGAGAAGATAACAAAATTGACAAACCCTTAGCCAGACTCATTAAGAAAACAAAAAAGAAGGCTCAAATAAATAAAATTAAAAATGAAAGAGGAGAAATTACAACAGATATCACCAAATACAAAGGATTATAAGAGAATACTATGAAAAACTATCTGCCAACGATTGGACAATCGATAAATTCTTACACTCATATGACCTCCCAAAAGTGAACCAAGAAGAAACAGAGAATGTGAATAGACCAATCACAGTAAAGAGATTGAAAGAGTAATCAAAAACCTCCCCAAAAATAAAAGTCCAGGACCAGATGGCTTCTCTGGAGAATTCTAGCAAACATTCAAAGAAGATTTAATGTCTATCCTTCTTAAACTATTCCAAACATTTGAGGAAGACAGAACACTTCCTAACACATTCTACAAGGCCACCATCACCCTGATACCAAAGCCAAACACGGACAATGCAAAGAAGGAAAATTACAGGCCAATATCGCTAAGGAACACAGATGCAAAAATCCTCAACAAAATATTGGCCAACTGAATACAGCAGTACATTAAAAGGATCATAAACCATGATTAAGTGGGATTTAAACCAGGGACACAAGGATGGTTCAATATCCACAAATCAATCAATGTGATATACCACATTAACAAAATGAGGAATAAAAACTACATGATCATCTCAATAGATACAGAGAAAGCATTGGACAAGATCCAACATCCATTAATGATAAAAACTCTCAATAAAATGGTTATAAAAGGAAAGTACCTCAATATAATAAAGGCCATATATGACAAACCCACAGCCAACATCATACTCAACAGGGAAAAAGTGAAAGGCATCCCTCCGAGAACAGGAGCAGGACAAGGGTTCCCACTCTCGCCACTCTTATTTAACGTAGTACTGGAGGTTTTGGCCAGAGCAATGAGGCAAGAAAAGATATAAAAGGTATCCAAATTGAGAATGAAGAAGTGAAACTCTCACTGTTTGTAGACGACATGATTTTATACATAGAAAACCTTAAAGAATTCATTATAAAACTATTAGAAATAATCAACAACTACAGAAAAGTTGCAGGGTACAAAATCAACTTACAAAAATCAGTTGCATTTCTATACTCTAGTAACGAACTAACAGAAAGAGAACTCAAGAAGACAATCCCATTTACAATCATAACAAAAGGAATAAAATTGAACCAGGGAGGTGAAGGACCTATACAATGAAAACTATAAGAATTCGATGCTGATATAAAGAAATGGAAAGATATTCCATGCACATGGATTGGAAGAATAAACATAGTTAAAATGTCTGCACTACCTAAAGCAAACTACAGATTCAATGCAATCCCAAATCAGAATTCCAATGACATTCTTCACGGACATAGAACAAAGAATCCTAAAATTCACATGGGGTAATAAAAGACCACGAACAGCTAAAGCAATCCTGAGAAAAAAGAAGAAAGCTGGAGATGTCACAATCTCTGACTTCAAAATATACTACAAAGCTCTAGTAATCAAAACAGCATAGTACTGGTACAAAAACAGACACACAGATCAATGGAACAGAACTGAAAGCCCAGAAATAAAATCACCCACCTATGGACAGCTGATCTTCAACAAAGGAGCTAAGAACATACAATAGACAAAGGAAAGTCTCTTCAATAAATGGTGTTTGGAAAACTGGACAGCCACATGCAAAAGAATGAAAATAGACCATTATCTTTTGCCATACACAAAAATTAACTCAAAATGGATCAAAGACTTGAAGGTAAGACCTGAAACAATAAAACTCTTAGAAGAAAATGTAGGCAATAGACTCTTTGACGTCGGTCTTAGAAGGGTCTTTTTGAATACCATGTCTACTCAGACAAGGTAAACAAAAGAAAAAATAAATAAGCAGGACTTCATCAGACTAAAGAGCTTCTGCAAGGCAAAAGAAACCAAGAACAAAATGAAAAGACAACCCACCAATTGGGAGAAAATATTTGCAAAATATTTGCAAATCATATATGCAACAAGGGGTTAATCTCCATAATATATATAGAACTCACACAACTAAACAACAACAACAACAAAAAAACGATCAAAAAATGGGCAGAGGATATGAAAGCAGAGGATATGAACAGACATTTTTTCCAAAGATATACAGATAGCTAACAGGCACATTGTTGATTTCAAAGAGACATGCACCCCTATGTTCACTGCAGCCCTGTTCACTATAGCCAAGACATGGAAGTAACCCAAGTGCCTACTGACTGATGACTGGATAAAGAAGATGTGGTATATATATACACTGGAATACTACTCAGCCATAAAAAACAACAAAATCATCCCATTTGCAACAACATGGATGGACTTTGAGGGTATTATGTTAAGCGAAATAAGTCAGACAGAAAGACAAACAACATATGATTTCACTCATATGTGGAAAAGAAACTAACACACAGACAAAGAGAACAGTTTAGTGGTTACCAGAGGAGAAGAGGGTTGGGAAGTGGGCACAAGGGGTAAAGGGGCACATTTATATGATGACTGACAAATAATAATGTACAACTGAAATTTCACAATGTTATAAACTATTATGATCTCAATTAAAAAGAAAAAGACAAATATTGTAGGATTCCACTTATATGAGGTATCTAAAATAGACAAATTCATAGGAACAGAAAATTGAATGTGGTTACCAGGGGCTGAGAGTAGGAAGAAAAAAGGAACTGTTGTTTAATGGATATAGAATTTCAGATTTGGAAGATGAACAAATTCCATGTTTCTGTATCACAGCAATGTGAACATACTTAACACTACCGAACTGTACACTGAAAATGGTTAAGATCGTAAATTTTAAATGTTATGTGTTTTTCTTTTACCACAAGAATAAAAAAATGAAGGCAGTAATGGAGGTAATAAGGAGCAGAGGAGATATAAGAAATGTAGACATGGGGGCCGGCCCCGTGGCTTAGCGGTTAAGTGCGCGCACTCCGCTGCTGGCGGCCCGGGTTCGGATCCCGGGCGCGCACCGACGCACCGCTTCTCCGGCCATGCTGAGGCCACGTCCCACATACAGCAACTAGAAGGATGTGCAACTATGACATACAACTATCTACTGGGGGTTTGGGGAAAAAGAAATAAATAAATAAAATTAAAAAAAAAAAGAAATGTAGACAACAGCAAAACGGCAAAAGTCCTTACTTATCAGTAATTACTTTAAATATAAATATATTAAATTCACCAATTAAAAGGTAGCAACTGGTACAACTAATTAAAAAAATGATCCAACTATATCTGTCCACAAGACTCACAGTTACATGAACAAGACAAAAAGACTGACAGTAAAAGGATGGTAAAAGATATTTCATGCAAATAGTAACCACAAAAGAGCCAGGGTTGTTATACTAATATAAGACAAAACAGACTTCAAGACAAAAACTGTTACAAGAAACAAAGAAGAATGTTATATATTGATAAAAAGGTCAATTCATTATGAAAAATCAACAATTATAAACATATATGCACCTAATAACCGAGCCCTAAAATACATGAAGTGAAGATTGACAGAATTGAAAGAAGGCAGTTCGACAATAATAGGTGGATATAGCAATACCTCATTTTCATAATAATGGATAGAAAAAAGACTGACAGAAGATCAAACAGAAGATCAATAAGGAAATAAATGGCTTGAGCAACAATAAAACCAACTAAACCTAATAGATACCTAACATTCCACTCAAAAACAGCAGAATATACATTCTTCTCAAGTGCACATGGAATACTTTCTAAGAGAGAAGCTATGTTAGGCCATAAAATAAGTCTCAATATATGATTAAACTCATACAAAGTATCTTTTCTGACCACATGGAATAAAACTAGAAATCAGTAACAGAAGGAAAACTGGAGAATTCACAAATACGTGGAAATAAAAAATACCCCCTTAAACAACCAATGGATCAAAGAAGATACCACGAGGAAAATAAAAAATACTTTGAGATAAATGAAAATGAAAACACAACATACTGAAACTTATGGGATACAACGAAAGCAGTACTCATGGGGAAATTTACAACTACAAAAGCCTACATTAAAAAAGAAATATGTCATATCAATAATCTAACTTTACATCTTCAAGAAGAAAAAAACAACAAACTAAACTGAAAGCTGGCAAAATGAGAGAAATAAGAATTAGAGCAGAAATAAACAAAATAGAGAATTGAAAAATAACAGAATCGATGAAACCAAAAGTTGGTTGTTTGATCAATAAAACTGAAAAAGCTTCAGCTAGATTGACTAAGAAAAAAAGGGAGAAGACTCAAATTACTAAAATCAGAAATGCAAGTAGGGAGACTACTACCTATCTTATAGAAGTAAGAGGAGTATAAGCGAGTACTATGATCAATTGTATACCAACAAATTAGTAACCTAGATGAGATGGAAAAATTCCTAGAAACACACAAACTACCAAAAATAACTCAAGAAACAGAAAATCTGAACAAACCTATAATAAGTAAAGAGATCGATTTAGTAATCAAAAATCTCCCAAAAAGGAAAAGCCCAAGACCAGATGGTATCACCAATGAATTCTTCCAGTCATTTAAAGAGGAATTAACACCATTCCTTTTCAAATTCTCCCCTAAATAGGGGAGAGAACAGTTCCTTACACATTCTATAAGGCCAGCATTACACTGATGTCAAAGACATCACAAGAAAAGAAAACTACAGAATAATATTCTTTACTAATATAGATGCAAAAATCCTCCACAAAATACTAGCAAAACAAAGCCACAGCCTACTAAAATGATTATGCACCATGACCAAGTGGGATTTATCCCAGGAATTCAAGGGTGGGTCAATATAAGAACATCAACCCATATAATATATCACATTAACAGAATGAAGAACAAAAACCAATTGAGCATCTTGATAAATGCAGAAAAAGCATCTGACAAAATTCCACACCCTTTCATTACAAAAACACTCAATAAAGTATGAATAGAAGGGAACTTCCTGGGCCGGCCTGTGGCTTAGCGGTTAAGTGCGCACGCTCCGCTGCTGGCGGCCCGGGTTCAGATCCCGGGCGCACTCCGACGCACCGCTTGTCCGGCCATGCTGAGGCCGCGTCCCACATGCAGCAACTAGAAGGACGTGCAACTATGACATACAACTATTTACTGGGGCTTTGGGGGAAAAATAAATAAATAAATAAAAATTAAAAAAAAAAAAAAAAGAAGGGAACTTCCTCAACGTGATAAAAGGCATCTATGAAAAATCCACAGCTAACATCATACTTGATGGTGAAAGACTGAAAGCTTTCCTCCTAAGATCAGGAACAAGACAAAGATGTCTGCTCTTACCACTTCTATTCAACATTGTATCAGAGGTGGTAGTCAAGGCAAACAAGCAAGAAAAAGAAATAAAAGGCATCCAGTTTGGAAAGAAAGAAGTAAACTATCTCTATTTGCAGCTGATAGAATCTTATACGTAAAAAACCCTACTCCAAAAACCCTATTAGAGCTAATAAACAAGTTTGGCAAAACTGCATGATACAATATCAATAAAGAAAAATCAGTTGACAATGAAAAATATGAAAACAAAATTTAAAAAACAATTCCATTTCAAAGCTTCAAAAAGAATAAAATACTTAGGAAAAATATTTAACCAAATAAGCAAATTAATATACTGAAAACTAAAAACCATAGTTGAAGGAAATTAAAGACCTAAATAAATAAAAAGACATCCTGCATTCATGGTCTGGAAGACTTTACATTGTTAAGATGGCAATACTCCCCCGCTAGGCCATCTTACAGAGTCAGTGCAATCCCTGTCAAAATCCCAAAGCATTTTTTTCTGAAAAAGAAACACCAATCCTAAAGTTCATATGAAATTGCAAGGGATGCCCAAAAGCCGATACAATCTTGAAAAAGAAGAATAAAGTTGGAAGATTCACTTCCCAAATCAAAACTTACTACAGTAATAAGAACAATGTGGTACTGACATAAGGATACACCAGTGGAAAAGAATTGAAAGTACAGAAATAAACCCCTCCATCAATGGCCAACTGATTTTCAAAAAGGGCACTAAGGTCAATAAATGGAAAAAGAACTGTCTCTTCAACAAATGATGCTGGGATAACCGGATATCCACACCCAAAATAATGATGTTGGACTACTACCTCACACCATATACAAAAATTAATTCAAAATAGATCAAGGACCTAAATCTAAGAGCTAAAACTATAAAACTCTTAGACGAAAACAGAGGAATAAATCTTCATGACTGTGGATTTGGCAATGGATTCTTACATATGACAACATGGAAAAGCCTCAAAAACATTATGCTCAGTGAAAGAAGCCAGACACAAAAGGTTACATATTGTATAATCCCCTTTATATCAAATATCCAGAATAGGTAAATTAATAGAAATAGAAAGCAGACTAGCAGTTGCCAGGGCCGGGAGGAAGGAAGAATGAGGCGTGGCTCCTTAATGGGTACACGGTCTCCTCCTTGGGAGTGATCAATATTTTGAAACTAGCTAGAGGTGATGGTTGCATAATATTGCAAATCTAAAAGGCCACTGGATTTTATATTTTAAAATCAATAATTTATTTTAGGTTAATTTTACCTCAAAGAAAAAAAAATCAATATAACGAAGTTTCAGTCGATGACGACCACATATATGACAGTGGTCCCATAAGATTAGTAGCATGTAGCGTAGGTGTGTAGTAGGCTATACCATGTAGGTTTGTGTAAGTATACTCTGATGTTTGCACAACAACAAAATCACCTAGACAAATTTTTCTAAACGTTTCCCCGTCAAGCAACCCATGACTGTACTAACAACGAACACACACAATCTGAAATTAAAATCACAGTACCACTTACAATCAATCCAAAGAAAAGAAAATACTCAGTATAAACTTAATGAAACATATAAAATATCTGTATGCTGAAATTATAAATGCTGATGAAAGAAATCAAAGGCCCAAATAAATGGCGAGATACATAAATTGGAAGACTCAATGTAGTAAAGATTTCATTCTTCCCAAATTTATCTATAGGTTTATTGCAAATCCTATCAAATCCCAGGAAAGATTTTGGTAGACAAAGGCAAGCTTATCTTAAACTTTATATGAAAAGATACAGGCCTCAGAACAGCTAAAAGAATCTTGAAAAGAAGAATAAAGTGGGAAGAATCATTCTACCCTAAATTATGGCATAGTATACAGCTACAGTAGTCAAGACAGCATGGTATTAGATAGACATATAGATCAAAGGACCAGAATAGAGAACCCAGAAATAGAGCCACACAAGAATGCCCAAGTGATTTTTGGCAAAAACCCAAAGCAGTTCAATAGAGGAAAGATAGCCTTTGCAACAAAATGGTGCTAGGGCAATTAGACATCCATAGGCAAAAAGAAAACCTTGAATTAAGTCTTATAACCTATAAAAAATTACTTCAGAATGGATCATCATGGACTCAAATGTAAAACGCAAATCTATAAAACTTTTAGGGAAAAAAACATAAGGAAAAATCTTTGGGATCTAGGGTAAAAAGTTATTAGACTTGACACCAAAAGCACAATTCAAAAAAGGAAAAATTGATAAACCAGACCTTACCAACATTTAAAACTTTTGCTATGCAAAGACCCTATTAAGAGAATAAAAACACAAGCTACAGTCTGGGAAAAAGTATTTACAAACCCCATATCTGACAAACGAGTAGTAGTTAGAATACATAATTGTCAAAATTCAACAGTAAAAAAACAATCCAATTAGAAAATGAGCAAAAGACATGAAGAGGCATTTCACCTAAGTAGAGATAAAAATGCAAATGAGCACACGAAAAGATGTTGAGCATCATTAGCCATTAGGGAAATGAAAATTAAAAACACAGTGACATATCACTACACACCTTTCATAACAACTAAAGTAAAAAGATAAATGACATCCACCACCAAATGCTGGCAAGAATGTGGAGAAACTGGATCATTCATACATTGCTGGAAAACAATTTGGCCATTTCTGATAAAACTGAACACATAACTAGCATACAACACAGCAACTGCACTCTTGGGCATTTATTCTAAAGAATGAAAACCAATGTTTACACACAAACCTGTACACACATGTTCATATTAGCTTTATTCATAATAGCCCAACTGCAAATGACAGATGTTCTTCAATGGGTGAACAGGTAAACAAACTGTGGTACACTGACACTGTGGAATACTACTTAGCAATCAAAAAGAATGAACTAATTGATGTACACAACAACTTGGATGAATCTTGAGGGAATTGTGCTGATTGAAAAAAGCCAATACCAAAACATTATATACTGTATGATTCCATTTATACAACATTCTTGAAATGACAAAATTATAGAAATGGCAAACAGATTATTGGTTACAAAGGATTAGACTGGGGAGAGAGGAAGTGAGTTGGCTATAAAAAGATATCACTAGGGATTCTTGTAAGGGAACTGTTCTATAATGTATCAGTATATCTGTATCAATGTCAATATCCTAGGTAGTTTTGCAAGACGTTACCATTAGCTAAAGGGTACAAGGAATCTCTGTGTTATTTCTTAATAACTGCATGTGAAACCATAATTATATCAAAACAAAAAGTTTAATTTAAAAGTCTGCCCTCTTCAAAAATGCCAATATCATTAAAGACAAGGGAAAGATGACATAAAGGACATTATTGAAACAATTGGTGAAGTTTTAATATGAGGTATGGATTAGATAGATTATAATACTGTGTCAATGTTATATTTCCTGATTTTGATAATTTCATGGTTATTTAAGACAAAGTCCTTATTCTTAGGAAATAAGACACAAATATTTACATATAAATGGACATGATGTCTGCAAGTTAATCTCAAATAGTTCAGTAGAAAAATGACAACGAACAGTTTATGTATATAGACATAGACATACAGCACATGGTAACTAGAACACAAAGCAAATGTGGCAAAATGTTAACTACTGGTGAATCTGGATATGAGTACACAGGAGTACTTTATACTGTCTTGTAACTTCTCTAAGTGTGAAAACGGATCAACGTTAAGTTTTTTTTTAATTACCAGTGGGGGTAGGGTGGGGACCAATAATGTGTTTAGATTTGCTCCAAAATAACCTGAGGGTGAAGGAGAAATGAGTGAGAGCCTAAATGAGCTAAGACTATATATCTGATTACAGCTTTTTTCAGTATGATTTCTTCTCTTCACAGCTAAATTATTTTACAGCTCTAACGAGAGGCAGTATAATAGTCTTTAAGAGCACAGACTCTGAAACTAGACTACGTAACTCAAATCCTAGCTCTTCCACTGCTAAGTCAATTAAACTCACTGTATCTCAGTTTCCTTATCTGAAAACTGAGGACTAAGTTAATATTTATAAAGTACTTATAATAATGCCTGGCATATAGTAAGCACAATATAATTCTTAAATAAAATAAATTTGCGCTTATTATGGTTTTGGTTTTTAATCAATCAGGCAAAAATATTTAATTGCTTGTCAAATGTAGAGAGTGAACACTATATAAACTTTTCTTTAAAAAAATAAATCAAAGGTTATCACAGCTTTAGTTTTTAATCAGTCAGTCAAAACAACACAAGAGCCTGTCAACTGCAGAGGGTACTGTAGGAGATGTTAATATTTAGTATCTTATTATCTTGTCATGCTTCTAGGTGATTCAATCAATAGGTGGTTCAGTTTACAATCACCCTAAATATAGAGAGAGAGTGACTTCCTAGGGACTATGCCACCTCAAGACAGAGGCAAGATTTGAGCTGAACTTACTTGGATGAGTTAAATTTCAAGCGTATAGATGAATTGAGGATAAGATTGGTGAGAAAGACAAGAGTAAAAGTGAAAGTGTCAGGATTTTCGAAGAACAATGATAATTAGGGTGCAGCAAACCACTTATTAAAAAAAATAGGAGATGAAACTGTTAAAGCTGACTGTAACATGAATTTAGAAGCTCTTGAATATAAGAACTAAGAATTAAAAGGTATCCTTAAGGAGTGTGAGCAAATGAATAATATAATTAGGGTAACTTCCTAAAAAGTTGAATCAAACAGTCTTACACACATGAAATGAAGTGAGTAGACACATGTTCACAGATGAATGCAATAGAGTGTAAACAAAACAGCAATAGGAATGGAGAGAAAAATAAATACACACTACATTGACGAAATAAAAGCCAGAAGACCTAGTAACTGACTGACTCTTTAAATCAGAAAATAAGTAATGTAAATATTCAGAGGGATTTTGGTTTTGATGACAAGAGAATGGGGCACTAGCAAGAAGAACAGGTTTTGAAAGTAAAGGTGACTAATCCAGTTTAGACATGGTGATGTCAGAATACACAAATGAAAATGTCCAAACTAATCACGTTTTTATTAGAAGACATGTTTCAATAATGCCATAAAAAATGTCTCTCTGTTGGAAGGGAAGTACATAGAAGCAAGGCAGTATAAATATGAACGGTTAGAGAGTAATTTAAGGGGAGAAAATACTACTCAAAAGTACAATCTTTTAAAAGTTGGAAGAACTAACTTGTCTGCCACTACTGTCATTCAACTAAAAATAAAATTTGATTAGATATAAACATTATATGTAAATAATGACTGAGTATTCAAGAAATGTTTATTGAGTGCTAAGAACTGCTCTAGATGGTGAGTATACAATGGTGAACAAGGTAGGCAAGGTCCTACTCTCACATATACCTTTTATCCTAATGACTTACTGAATCATGATTAAACTAAAGACTTCAGGACCATTTTAATCTAAACTTTGTTACTCAGGCTGGCAAATGTCTGCATTATCAAATATTATCAGAATTCATATTTAGCTATTATGTATTAGACACTATTAATGGAAATCCAAGGCTTAGCACATTTAATATATCCTTAGCTATTCAAGTACCTTTGGTAAGACTCTTGCTATCAGTAGTATGATTAATTATTCATTAATGGTATTAAATCTTGTTTAATTAAGAATAAGCAGAGGCCAGAATCTCTAATAAAAACAGCAGCTCATATATCTATATGGAGCAAGTCATTTTTCAACCATCTTTAGGTCAACTGAATATTTAACATATAAAGATGCTCTGTAGTATCTTGCAGAGAAAGATCAAAACAAAAAACAAATTTGTGAGATATTATGAAGATTTAATACTGATAACTCTCAGATCTCTTTCTTAAGTTAATAGGTCTCTTGTATCTAACTGCCACCTAACATTTCTACTTAGCTGTCTTGAGCTACTTCAAGCTCCATATACCTAAAATTTAGCTTCTGTTCTCTAGAAACCTGCTTCTTCTCCACAGTTCTGTGACTATATACTATTGCCCAGGCCAGAAACATGGATATCATCCTTAATTCCTTCCCTACTCTCTTACCCCCAATTCCATTACAATTAATCACCAAAGCATTTATTTTGTTGTCTAAATCTCTCTCAAATCCAACCACATCTTTTTATCCCCACCACCACCACTCTAAAGTCAGGCCAGCATCCTCCCCCTACTAACTAGTCATCCTGGATCCAATCTAGCTTCTCCTCTGACCTGTTCTCCATATTTTAATTAGGGACGTTTTCCAAACACAGATCTAATCACATCACTTCCTCACACTTAAACTCTTTCAATGGTGTCTCATTACTCTGTTAATCCAAACTCCTTAAAGTGGTTTATAAAAACCTCAATGAAATAGCTCAAGCTTTACTCTCTGTCTTATCTCTTGACACTAGCCACTCCCCCCCAATTCTCACTCAAGACATACCACATTTCTTTCAGTTCCACCAATCTTCCTTTTCTCTTACCTGTCATCCTTTCCAAATACTACTTCTTCTAACAGCCCTTCTCCAACTTTTTATTTGATAAATCACCAACAGTTCCTCCAAGTTTTAGTTTAAATGTCACTTCTTCTGGGAGGCCTTGACCATATTTCCATTCAGTCATTCAATAAATTTTTATTAAATGCCTACTATGAGTAATGTGCTGTCCTAAGTGCTTATATATTAATAAATAAAACAGAGATGATCCTTGCCAGCCAGGAGACAGATTATTGTCAATACTAACATTTTAATTGTAATAACATTTCATTGTAATTACATATTTAGTCATCTTTGCTCCTCAGACTAGTAATTAGTATCAAGTATGAGTTAAAACCAATTTAACTACAATAACCAATTGATAAAACACTGGATGAATCAATAAAACATTAAACAAATATTTACTGAGCACCGATCATGTGACAGGTAGGCCCACAGTCCTCGGCCTAGCTACAAGACCCTAAAAGGTTTCAAATATCTGCTTTAATGGTCATCACAAAAGAAAAGTAGATCAGAGGTCAGAAGACTTAGGTTCTAATTCTGTCTTTGCAATTATCTACCTGACCTCAAGCTAGTCTTTTATTGTTTATGAACCTCATACCCTTATGTGTAATATATTAATATTTAAATTAATTATCAGTATGGAGCCTTTCACAGTATAACTTATTTCTTGGTGGGTTCAAAATCAGACTTGCTAAAAAAGTTCGAAAAATCAGAACAAGCAAACAGTTCAAACAGTGAATTCTTAAGCTGTAGTAAACTGTAAACTTTAGTACATTTAAGAAAACACCAGTAACTTTGACAACATGGATATCCAGTTAAATGTAACTGTTTTACAAAATAATTTATGGCAAGTAAAATAAGAGCTTTAGTTCACATCCCCTCTGTCCACATTTTCCCAAGGTCATCCTACAATCAAAATTCTATTATATCCTTTAGGACTCAACTCAAATGTTCCTCACCTTCCTTCTGTGAAGCCTTTCCTGATACCTTCCTTCAAAATTCCCTCCTTAGTCCTACTATACTCCCCTATATATACCTGACAGTATTCTGTTCATGACTTATAACACAATTAGTTATACAGCACTGAGAATTCTAACTACCAATGCATACTTAACATACAGCATAGCGCCCAGAATTAGGTTTCAACAAAGGCTTACTGGATGCCTTGTTTTATTTAGCACCTTTATTTACAGTTTAGACCTATTGTAAAGGGTTAAACTATAGCAATAGCAAAATTCTTTGGTCTGACAGGGCAGTTTTATGGTTTCCCATTCACATATTGGAATGACATTTCCATTTGGCCTTTAATTGTTAAGTTAAAAACCACTTCAGATTTGGGTAGAAACTTTTATAATAAATACAGGCCCGGATGAAATTTTCTTGGGAAAAATAGATTGACAGCTCAGCTTCAAAATAGATCAGTGCTTAACCTTTAAACAAATGAAACAACACAGCGAAACCAAGGATGAGTTTTAAGAGATGTAGACCAAGAGAGGTACAAACATATCCAAGAGTAAAGGCATCACACTGGAAAATACTATAC
The DNA here is from genome assembly GCF_057802395.1 of Ceratotherium simum simum. Taxonomy (NCBI): domain Eukaryota; kingdom Metazoa; phylum Chordata; class Mammalia; order Perissodactyla; family Rhinocerotidae; genus Ceratotherium; species Ceratotherium simum. Next base: position 73,001,932 of record NC_141901.1, on the reverse strand, counting down.
AAAAATAAGCTCAAAAGAATGCAGTATTTTAATCCGCAAAAATAACTCAGATAAAACCATCATAATAACATTAAAGATTTTCTCACTCTTTTTTCTGGTCTTAAATTTAGTAGTTTCTAGAATTAACGAATTCATTGACTTTAAAAGCTGGATCTGAGATTAATAATTATAGCTTATCATACATGCTAAAGGCAGTAAAAACATAACCACAAAGAAGAAAAGTTTTCTAATGCTTGAGTTGCAAGGGACAACAGACTGTGAGTAGCATGCTATTAATCTAGACTTAATCGAATACTTAGTAATGGCTTTTATTGTCTTTTTACTTACAGACTATGCTAACGTGAGTTGGTGGCAAATTATAAATAAATTCATCATAAGCAAATATTTATCCTAAATAAACAGTATGAAGGGAACAAAGAAGGAAATCTTGTTATTCGATATTAAATAACTGAATGGAGTACATAAAACAGGAAGGTATGTTAATTGATGGATTTAACAGTAAAGGAGAAAAATCTCTGCAAATTATATATTCTCCAATGGAATTAAGTTACGATGAAGGTGACATTTCAAACCTTTGAGGAATCTCACAATTAAAGAAATGCACAAATAAATACCACTTTTCAGTGATTAGACTGGCAAGGATTAAACACAAGTTAACATTTAGCAGGGTGTGGAGAAACAGATATTCTCAAAAAGTGGTAATAAGAATGTTAAGTAGTACAATCTCACAGCAATTTTGCAATATATATCAGAAAATTGAAGTGCACATATACAATGACCCAGCAATCCGTTGCTACAAATTATCCTTTAGACACTCTCACACAATCCCAATGACATAGTCAAGAATATTCGTTGCAGCACTGCTTATACAAGCAAAAACCCTGAGATTTGGCCAATATCAATAAAGAAACAGTTATAGTAAATGTAATGCATATACGAAAAATGTCCAAGATATATTGGTAAATCGAAAGAGCACGATGCAGAATACATACCAGCTATTTTTGATAACTTATGGGGAGTATACTGCTGGGCAAGAGAGGAGAGGTTTACTTATTTTAAACATTTCTGTACTATTTTCTCATACATATAAACAATATGTGACTTTTATAAAAAAGTTTTTTTTGAAAATACTAAATGTTACTTAGCAATATATTTAAAAAAGATCAAATGTGCACTATGCAATCTCATCCAGAATGAAGAACAAATAAGTTTTCTTTTTCATACTATAACAAAGCACAGCACATCTACAGTGCTGCTAAAGAAACTGAAGCATAGAGAGGTTAATTTGGAAATTAAGGAAATTAGGCTAATAGAAGACAAAGATTCATAAAGAACTTAAAATCCTTGGATTTGGGGATTCTGAAAAATAAAAAAAGCTTAGCAGCAGCTGACTATGTAAAATATTGAAGCACAAAATGAAGAGGAAGAGTCTGAAACTGAGTTACACCTATCAGCCTCTCAGAAGAAAAACTAGTCTTAAATCTTTTAAAGACACATAAGCAATCTCAAGGTTAAATTTCTCTGAATATTCAAATTTTATCAACAAGAAAACTAAACACACTTCACATCCAGGATGAAGCAAAAGAAATAACTAAGGTTATACATTCGATAAGAATCCGTATCTAAGAAAATCCTTGTAGGGAGACAGAAGGAACAGCATGAGATGGGGTCAGTGTTCAACTCTGTGTTCAGCCTTTATGGCACAAGCTGCAGAGACGAAAAGCAACAAACTGATCCCAGTGGGGAAGAACTTCTCCTTGCTTTGGACTTGCTGGAAGGCAATCAAGCTTCAGGCATAAAAATCCCCCAGGTGACTATGATAGCCAATCCAACCAGCCAAATTTTAAATATAGATGAAGAAAACTAGTGCAAATGCTTTAAAATTTTTTAAAAGTTTCATTTCTTAACAAAGTATAATGTTTATATAAATTACAGATCTATAATGACAAACAAAATTTTTAAAAGCACTTTTCAGCAAACAGCAAGCTTCCTAAGCTATAGGAATCTAAAATGTTATCACAATTCCAGACAATAATTCAATCTCTTCCTCCACTCCAATAGTTTACCCTCAGGAAAATGAGGAAAAGTTTTCTTCACTTCTTACAAATGTGAGTAGTCTTCCTAATCTTCTACTTGTATTAGTCTAACACATCTTTTAAAATCTTTAAAGAAATAATCAGTACAAACTCATAAAGAGAATACTATTAGTAACAAACACTCCAATTTCCATAACATAGATTAATGTCTTCATTTGGAAAGAGTAATCAAAATCAACAATGAAACTCAGTCTTTCTTAAGGTCTGAACTAAGAACATTACTAGCCATTTTATTCCAATTGGATTGAAAGAAGACTTGGGGGATATTTTATTTCTCTTTCCAAAATGCCTATAATGGTGCCTCTGTATTGCCCTCATTGGCTCCTTCCTACAGCTCAACAGCAACTGAAGTGCCAGTGCCCCATCCCATTCCAGCCAGCATTCTCAATCTCTGTTTGTCTGAGAGAGCAGTCTCTTCATTGTTCGAGGTTTAACAAACATTCACTAAGTACATACAGTACTCTGGCATTGTGCTACCAAGATACGTAAGACATGGATGTTGCCCACCTTCAAAGAGCTCACAGTCTAGTAAAGAAAACAGACTACTGCAGTATGGCCAGGTGTGGCTCAAAGGACAAGATGATGCTTGAGATGGACTATTTCAGGAGATAAGCTGACACCCAAGAGGAAGGACACTGGCAGTTGGGGAGGCAAGGGGTTGGGGAAGAGTGACAACATATACAGAGGACTAAAACTAGGAATATAAGACATCATACTTAGGTTATTCAGATAATTCCAGGCATTCTGGAATAGCTGCAGTGAGATTATTATATGCCATGTTATAGAGCTTACATTTTATTATGCAGGTAATGGGGGACAATGAAAGGGACAACTAGAGGAAGGAGAGCAGTGTAGAATGTTGGCAAGTGAGGTCAGAGATTTGGAGAATCCAATAAAATCATAGACAGAATGCATAAAAAAATTGTAGTATGTTCACACAATAGAATATTACTCAGCAATAAAAAATAATGACCTATTGAGACTCACAACAACATAGAGGACACACAAAAGTATACATTGGATGAAAAAAGCCAGATACAAAAGAGTTCATATTTTATAATTCTATAAAGCTCAAGGACAGGCAAAACTAAGCTATGCTGATAGAATTCAGAGAGATGCTTACCTCAGGAGGAAAGGTTATTTGATTGGAAAGAGAAGAGCACAAGAAACTTTCTCAGACAATGAAAATGTTCTACATCTTGATCTAGATGGTGGTTACACATGCGAACATATATGTAAAAACTCATTCAGCTCTATACTTTAAATTTTACACATTTTACCATATATAAATTATAACAATAAAAAATGTAAATTACATCTTAATAAAAAAGGAAAAAATGTATACATAATTGTGGTGGAATACAATCAGAATAAGTTAAACCAGTGTCATCCCATGAGCAATATCTAACTTATAAGAATTCAGAATAAAGGTTCTAATAGACACTGTATATTCAACAAGCAAACAAAATCCCTGTAAGACCTTAACTACAAAAGTTAACTTCTTTTCCCCTTCAGGAAGATACACAGGCAAGTATTCCTTATCATAAATGCTGTGAAAATAAAGTATTCTTCCTAAAGAAAGAAATAGCTCACTTTTTACCAAAAAAATTAAAATTTTCTATACAGCAATATCTACCTTACAGGAAGTACTATAAAGATTAATAAGGCATGAGAAGCATTTAATACAGAGCACAATAAGTACTCTTCAAACTACCACTACTATTATTATTACATAATAGCAATAAAAGGGAAACTTCACTTCAAATTATGCCTAAACCACTTATTCAGAATACATTATTTAATTGCACATTACACAACTATAGCACTTCTCAACCTACAGCACTTCTCAACCTACGTGCTTCTTTTTTCTTTTTAACTTTAAGATCACCAAGTTTCTGACAGCTGAAACATCCAGTTACATTACAGAAAGACCAAGTTAACTGCAATTTTATCCAAGTATTCTTTCATTTGTTTATACCCTGAAGCCGTGTTCACCTACCAATAGATAGTAAATGTATCTTTTTAACATTTCAACAGTTTATATTATTAAAAAGCACTCTTTCACATACCAGACCAAAAGTACATGATCAAAATTCAATTTTCTGCAAGTCAATAGTCTTAAAAAATTAAAGCAAAATCAGAATGCTAAAGCAGAAAAGTCATTCACTAGAGATACCCACAAGGAAAACTATTAAAACAATCATTTACAATTCTGAACATTATATTAACATAAATAAGTCACAATTTGGCAAATGTACATTTTTAACCAACTTGTAGAAGTGCTTTGTTAATGGAAATAAGGAAGTAAAATTCACAAAAGCAAAGACTACTCAAGTACTATAATCCACTAAGAAGAGAACATTGAAGCAATCTAGCAAATCTCTTCTTAAACTGGTTTCTGAGTGGCTAAACTAAATATCAAGTTGATTTTCTAACATGTTTAACAGTCACCGGAAGGTGCCTACTACATTCAACTCAACATGAAAGAAGCAAGACTAAGAATTTAGTTATACAATTTGATAGCTGTATTTTTACTCTCACCAAATCAATTGGACGAAGAGCATCAAAAAGTCAATTCTTCATATTTCAAAATTTTATTAAAAAAACTCATTGACTCTGGACTTGAAGACACATTTTTTAAAACAAATTTTTTTTATTATTCCTACTTATATGTAACATTTAACAAAGTAGTCTTCTACTTACCTAGATTTTGTCTTATTAACATCTCGCTGCAAGAACAATCTCATTCGCAATTAAATCAAACCTGAAAGAATACATGTAAAGACCACCGTTTAATTTTTTGCTCCAGATATGAATAAGTACATCTACAATACTCTATTCTTTTAAACTAAAAACTGTAAATCAAATTATTTTCTTGATATAACATCTATCCAAACAAGTGTTTAACTAAAACATGATCATTTTAACTTGACGGAAACTTTCTAAGTACCATTTTTTTGAGGAACAATAATCTATTCAAATGAGAAGCTTAAACTTTCTAGTTCTCTTTAAAAAAATCTACAACTTTGTTTTCATTAATTTTAACAGTATGGCAACAGCAATAATTAAAATCAGTACTTGTTACTAAAACACACACTTCTATCTAGAACGATGTTTATATAATACTATTATGTACATACCAAAAAATACACCAAAAAGCTGAAGAAAAACAATTGAGTATGAGATGGCATAAAAGTATATACTAATAGTAGCCATAATAATGGCTAACATTGATTAAGTATTTAAGAAATGCCAGGGACCGTTATTCGAGAGAATAGCATACATTGATATTCTCCCGCTTCCTCAATTTAATCTTCAATCTAGTATAAAGTGACCTCCACCCTGACCCTCCACTGAAAATTTACTTGTCAAAAATCTACCTACCCCTGGGGCCGGCCCGGTGGCGCAAGTGGTTAAGTGCACGCTCTCCGACGTGGCAGCCCAGGGTTCGCCGGTTCGGATCCCAGGCACGCACCGACGCACCGCTTGGCAAGCCATGCTGTGGTGGCGTCCCATATAAAGTAGAGGAAGATGGGCATGGATGTTAGCCCAGGGCCAGTCTTCCTCAGCAAAAAAAGAGGAGGATTGGCAGATGTTAGCACAGGGCTGATCTTCCTCAAAAGAAAAAAAAAAAAAAAACCTACCTACCCCTAATTTTATCACATTCTACAAATTCTGAAAACTCACTATGTCCTACCCTGAATTCTACACATCATCTCCTACCTGAATCTTGGCTTGTTACTCTTGTGAATTCTTATTCTCAAAAAACGGCACCACCATACCTACTGCCAATCTCACCTAGATTACTGTAACTGTTCTATTTCCAGACTCACTGTCATCTCAAATTCATCCTTCTGAGCACTACATATAAGCAATCATTTTGCAATGGCCATCCTGAAGATGTCACATCTATGCTTTAAGTCCTTCAGTAGTATTCAACAATGATCTCAACCTTATCTATCTATCTCCAATCTTGACTCTCCCATTTACTCCATGTTTCTACTATACTAAACCCCTTTAACTCCCAGAACAGTCCCCATGCTCTCTCAGCCTTCATGCTTTTTCACATGGTAAACTATATCTACCTTCTATCTCTCTTTAACTTTGCTAACACCTTTTTACTAGTTTTCCAATATTTAGCTTGGTCACCCTGGCAGATCCTTCTTTAATTTCTTCAGCTACATAAAGTTGAGTTTCTCAATTGCCATAGCAAGTAGTAACAGCTCTATATCAACACTGCTGTTTTACTTGTGTATTTTCTGAACTACAGTGGACACACTGAGGAAAGAATTCATTTATCTCATTTCAGCACTTTCACTGGATGGCACATAGTAAAAGCATAATAATGCAGGCTGAATGAAAGATTTTTAGAAATTTTCTGTTGTATCCCAAAATGTACATAGGGATACAGGAAAAAAAACAAGTAAAATTCAGATTAATGTGTTTAATTCACATTTTCAAGAACTAGAGAAAAAAATTCATATAATTTCTGATTCTAGCAATGTTACTTTATGAAATAACTACATCTAAGTAAAAATACAAGTGACAAAAATCAACCCAGTGCAACCTTTTATTGAGTAATTTAATTAATTTCACTGATTATCAGTACAGTATCAAGATTTTGGGACCAAATGTTTACATCCCTACAGAAAACAAAGTTTGTGGACTATAAATCCTAGACTAATTTAAGTATTAGCCTTAAGCAGAATAGAGTTGGAGAGGAAAGTAAACATGGTTTTAATACTAATGATGTCCATAATCTAGAAAAGTGGTTCTCAAACTTGAGCGTGCATCAGAATCACTTGGTGGGCTTGTTATACAGACTGCTGGGTCCCACCATCAGAGTTCCTGATTCAGTAGGTCTAAGATTGGGGCCTAATAATTTGCATTTCTACTAAGTTCCTAAGGTCATGCTGATGCTGCTACTTCTAGTACCACACACTGAGAACCACAGACCTAAAGTTTTCTACATAATGTCTAGAAGACATGAGAATATTCTCTCTGTCGCCCACTGCCAGCAACTTTTACCTACCCAGAACGGGATACTGGAACTTATTACAAACGAAACCAAAAGTGAGAGCAGTAAAAGTCTACTATAAATTGCTGAGTCTGATGGGCTGAAAAATGGCCCCAAGAAAAATAGCCACATCCTAATCCCTGGAACCTGTGTGAATGTTATCTTATACAGCAAAAAAAAAGATCTTGGCAGATGTGATTAAGATAAAGATCTTGAGATGGAGAGATCATCCTGGATTATCTGGATGGGCCCTAAATACAATCACATGTATCTTATAGAGAAAGAAATGGGGAGAAATTTGACTACACACAGAGAAAGCGAAGACAGAGCAGGGAGAGATTTGAAAACGCTGGTCGTGAAGATTGCAGCCACAGCCAGGGATGCCAGCAGTCACCAGAATTGGGAAGAAGCAAGGGACGGATTCTCCCCTAGAGCCTCCAGAGAGAGAACAACTCTGCTGACACCTTAATTTCTGTCCAGTGATACCGATTTCAGACTTCTGGCTTCCAGAACTGTGAGAGAATAAGTTTCTGTTGTTTTAAGCCATCTAGTTTGTGGTAATTTGTTAGAGAAGCCATAGGAAACTAATATACTAAGGATGGCAGGTTCTCTAGGAAATAAATTAGAAGCACTACGTAAAAGGTGTTACGGACTGAATAGTGTCCCCATAAAATTCATATGTTGAAGCCTTAACTCTCAATGTGACTGTATTTGAAGATAGCGTCTTTAAGGAGGTAACTGAGGTCATAAGGGTGGGGCCCTAATCCAATATGAACTAGTGTCCTTATAAGAAGAGAGACACCAGGGATGCATGCACAGAGGAAAGACCATGTGAGGACACAGAAAGAAGACAGCCATCTGCAAGGAGAGGGGCCTCAGGAGAAACCAAACCTGACACCCTAATCTTGGACTTCTAGCCTACAGAACTGTGAGAAAATAAATTTCTGTTGTTTAAGCCACCCAGTCTGTGGTATTTTGTTATAGCAGCCCCAGGAGACTGATACAAAAGGATATACATGTTTGCAGAACAATGTGAATGCACTTATTGCCACTGAACTGTATACTTAAAAATGCTTAAAATGTTAAATTTTATTATATTTTACAATAAAAAAACAAAAACATACATGAATACCACACACACACAATAATTTTGACTTCAGCTGTTTATCTTGCTCTGTTCATAGGTATATTTCAAAAACTAAAAAAAAAAAAACTTTTAATCGCATTTTTCTCCAAAGAGCCAAACCAGGCCATTTTAAACACCGTATTTTTTTAAAGGGGATTTTATAATGACGTTTGATAGAAAGCACTTTTTAAATCTTACCTAAAACATATAATATAATTGGGATATTATTCAGGTGAGTACTGGGACACAACAAAAAAAGAAAACTACAGACCAATATCACTGATGAATATTGAGCAAAAATCATCAACAAAATACTAACAAACTGAATTCAATGGCACATTAAAAGAATTATATACAGTGACCAAGTTGGATTTATTCCTGGAATGCAAGGATGGTTCAACAAATGAAAATCAGTTAATGTAACTGATTAACAGGATGAAGGACAAAAACCATGTGATCATCTCAACCAATGCAGAAAAGGCATTTGACAAAACTCAATACCATTTCATGATAGAAACACTCAACAAACTAGGAACAGAGGGAAACTACCTCAACATAATAAAAGCCATATGTAAAAAGCCCACAGCTACCATCACACTCAGTAGTAAAAGAATGAAGATCAAGATCAAGGTAAGGATGCCCACTCTTGCTACTTCTATTCAACATAGTACTGAAAGTACTAGCCAGAGCAAACAGACAGGAAAAAAAAATTATGTTTGCAGATAACATGATCTTTTAGGTAGAAAATCCTAAAGATTCTTCAAAAAAAAAAAAAACCTGGTAAAACTAATAAATGATTTCAGCAAAACTGCAGGATATAAAACCAGTTGTGTTTCTATACATCAGTGATGATCAATCTGAAAAACAAAATTATGAAAGAAGTCCCATTTAGAATAGCATCAGAAAGAATAAAGTACTTTGGAATAAACCTAACCAAAGAGGCAAAAGACTTGTACACAGAAAACTACAAAACATTACTAAAAGAAATCAAAATAAGATACAAATAAATGGAAAGACATCCTGTGTTTGTGAACTGGAAGACTTAATATTGTTAAAATGTCCATACTACCCAAAGCAATCTACAGATTCAATGCAATCCTATAAAAATCTTCTGCACATCAAAGGAAACAATTAACAGAGTAAAAAGGCAATCTACACAATGGAAGAAAAATTTTTGCAAATCATATATCTGATAAGGGGTCAATATCCAAAATATATAAGGAATATCTACAACTCAACAACAGAAGAAAACAAAAGCAAAAACAAATAATAAGTAAATGGACAAAGGATTTGAATAGACAAACATCCAAAGAAGATACACAAATGTCCAACAAGTGTATGAAAAGATGCTCAACATCACTAATCATAAGAGAAATGCAAATCAAAACCATAATGATATCATTTCATACCCAAGAGGATGGCCACTATCAAAAGAACAGAAAATAACAAGTGTTGGCAAGGATCCAGAGAACGGTAACTCTTGTGCATTGTTGGTGGGAATGTATAACGGTGCAGTCACCATGGAAAATAGTATGGCAGTTCCCCAAGAAATTAAAAATAGAATTACCATATGATCCAGCAATCTGAGTTCTGGGTACATATCTAAAAGAATTCCAAGTAGGATCTCAAAGAGATGTTTACATACCCATGCTCACTGCAGCATTATTCACAATAGCTAAGAGGTGGAAGCAACCTAAACGTCCATCAACAGATGAATGAATAAAAGAAATGTGATATATACGTGTAAGAAATGTGGCATATACATAAAAGAAATGTGGCATATACATAATATTCAAAATGGAAAATTATGCAGCCCTTGAAAAGAAGGAAATTCTGTCACATGCTACATTATAAACGAAACTTGAGGTCATTATAATAAGTGAAATAAGCCAATCACAAAAGAACAAATACTGTATGACTCCACTCATATGAAGTATCTACAGTAGTTAAAACCACAGGAAAATAAAGTAGAACTGTGGTTGCCAAGGGTTGTGGGTAGGGGAAGCAACAAAATTAAGTGTTCAATGAGTAGAGTTTTAGTTTTGCAAGATAAAATGTTCTAGAAATCTGTTGCACAACAATGTGAATATCCTTAAGACTCCTGAAGTGTACACTTAAAAACAGTTAAGATGACGGCCGGCTCAGCGGCGCAAGCAGTTAAGTGCACGCACTCCACTTCGGTGGCCCAGGGTTCAGGTTCAGATCCCGGGCGCACACAGACATACCACTTGTCAAGCCATGCCGTGGTGGCAGCCCATATAAAGTGGAGGAAGATGGGCACGCATGTTAGTTCAGGGCCAATCTTCCTCAGTAAACAAAAAAAAAAAGAAAAAAGAGGAGGATTGGCATCAGATGTTAGCTCAGGGCTGATCCTCCTCAGGAAAAAAAAATAGTTAAGATGGTCAATTTAACATGTATTTTTTTTACCACAATTTAAAAAATAAATAAATATCAAGAAAAAAACACATACAAGGGTTAAGATGCAGTAAGAGAGACTGAGTGTGCCCTCCACGTGAAAAGCCTAAGGAACCATATATACATATTTTTTGAAATGGCAGTTTTCAGATATTAAATAGGCAACCACTGACAGTAAACCCTATAAGAAGGGAAACAAATGAGGTGAGCCCTCCAATAATCCCAACTCACTGCCTGGAGAAAGTACAGACTCCTACCTGGAGAAGAGGTATCCAGGGAGAGTCGTGGTCTCCCTGCGTTGAGGAGACTGAGCCAGAAGTCCAAAGAAGCCAAGATAGCCAGAGATTGCAGGGCAGAGTACTAGAGAGAAGACAACTGCACAGAGCAAGAACACTCTTAAGTATCCAACTGCGTGATGATTAGAACAAGCCTGTGTGGAAACTACCTACGGCCAAGGAAAGAGCCACCCAGAAGGATGAGAGGCATTATTGCCCTAGTCTCAAGCAAAGCCAGAAATAACACCTGTTCCCTTCAGAGTAGAAAACCTCTTAATTCAGGCAGCACTGACTTAAGAGTAACCCTAGACTAAACATTGTTTGAAAGACAAACCCAAAAGGAGAATGTGACTCAGGAGGGATGACTTACAAAGTGGTACGAGGAAACTTTTGAGGGTAATAAATATATTCATTATCTTGTTTGTGGTGATGGCTTCCTGAGTGCATACATATCTCAAAACTTATCATAATGTACACTTCAAATATGTGTACTTCACTACATGGCAATTATATCTCAATAAATCTGTTTTTAAAACCTCAATTACAACAAAACAAAATAATTCAATTACAAAAGGGGCAGAAGATTTGAAGCAGCACTTCACCAAAGATACATGAATGACAAGTAAGTACATGAAAATACACTCAGTTATCATTTGTCATTGGGAAAGTGCAAATTAAAGTCACGAGTTATCACTACACAACTATGAGAATGGCTAAAATTAGTAAGACCAATACCAAGTGTTGGTAAACATGTGAAGGAACTGAAACTCTCATACACTCATACAGGAAAGTAAAATGATTGGTACAGTCACTCTGCAAAAACAGTTTCACCATTTCTTAAAATGTCAAACATACACCTACTACATGATCCAGTCATTCCACTCATAGGTATTTACCCAAAGAAATGAAAGCATATGTTCATACAAAGACTTACATACAAATGTTCATCATTATTTGTAATAGCCAAAAGCTGTGGGAAAAAAAAGTCCAACAACATGTGAATCCTTATATATCTTTACAATGGAATAAGTAGGACTGAACTAACGATAAATGCAACATGAATGAATCTAAAATTTTGCTGAGTGAAAAAGGTAGACAGAAAGATTACATACTACATAAGTGGAGGAGCAATAAGTAGGATTACAAAGCGGAACAAGGAAACTTTTGAGGGTAAAGGATATATTTATTATCTTTATTGTGGTGGTAATTTCATGGGTGTATATAGACGTCAAATCTGTTCAAATTGTACACTTTAAACATGTGTGATTTATTACACGTCAATTATACTTCAACAGATCTGTTTAAAAAACCACAATATGGGGGCCCAACCCGGGGGTGTAGTGGTTAGGTTCGTGTGCTCCGCTTTGGCGGCCTGGGGGTCGCAGGTTTGGATCCCGGGTACGGACCTATGCACTGCTTATCAAGCCATGCTGTGGTGGCATCCCATATAAAGCAGGGGAAGATGGGCATGGATGTTAGCCCAGGGACAGTCTTCCTCAGCAAAAAGAGGAGGATTGGCAACGGATGTTAGCTCAGGGCTAATCTTCCTCACCAAAAAAAAAAAACAAACAAACCCACAATATGCAAATAATAATAAACTTGGGGAAAAAATAAAGTCAAATCTCAAATTAGAAAGTTAGAATGATAATAATGAACATAAAAAGGAACACTGTCATTTATAACCAAAGGAGTAAAGGTACAAATGAATCATCTTTCAACACCTACAACCAGTACTACAATTACCCTACAATTGGTAATTTGACACATGAACATTGCTTCCAAAAATCTCAGACAGATCCTATGAAACAAGTATAACTAGAGTCATTGTATCTAGACTGATACAACTGATTGATTGTATCAATCAATACAGATTGGTGTATTTAATTTACATTTGCCCCAACTTTATACTCAAACACAATTCCTACTGAAATATAATGGGGCTCGACCTAGAACTAAACAAACACTGAAAATTAATTTTACAGCAATGAATCAAATGATCTGTCTGCAACAACAGCCCCAATTCTACACCACCTCATTATTCATTCATTTGGCAATGAGGCTTTGCAGTTTTTCCTATCAGGAGGTAAAGAGTCTTTCCCCCTACCCTTTAACTCTGCACTTGACCTTATAAGGAAGATCAGTGAATACAGCACATGTCACAGTTTGCCAGTTCTGAGCTAGGCCTCAAGAGACCATGCATGCTTCTGTTCTTTCTTGGAGTCCTGCCACCATCAGAACAAGACCACTCTAATCTGCAGGAAGATGAGAAGACAGCCCAGATATCCCACCATAGGCCATCCTACAGAACCCAGCCAAGAGCAGCAAAGCCAACTTCCTGACCTGCTGCTGAATGCAGACTCATAAATGAGCCCAGCCAAGACCAAAAAGACTGCCTAGCTGACTCAAAGACTTTTTCTAATAACAAATGTTTGTTTTAAACCACCAAATTTTAGAGTAATTTGTTACACAGCAATAGCTACCTGATACAGCAACACTATCTTAAAGATACCATAGTAAATTATTCTCATCCCCACAAGAGTTATTTTAGATTAACAATTGATCTAGGTCTCTTAACTTTTGAAGGGAAGAGGAAAAACAGACATGAAAAGTCTCTCTTATTCTTTTATTAGCAGTAACTCTATAAAACATTTTTTCAATGTTTGTCAATTTCAGAGACACATAAACTGAGCAAAACCAATTTTACAAGTAATGTTACCAGTCAACTATAATTTCTTTAAATTTTGTTATTAGATAGCTTTACTGGATTCAACCATACAATGACATTTTTCAGGATACTCCAAAAATCTATAAAAACTGTTATAGAGCAACTTGCCTAACATTCCCTTTCCTATTTATGTTAATGGTACCTCGACTGTCCTTTACAGAAACACTCTTACTCAACTATTAAAGTGGTGCCAATCCTAGGCCCCTGAACTGAGGGATAAACAAGTGACACCCAGGCTGATCAGAGTACCTTGTCCTCCTAGCCACAGTAGTTTGTTCATAGACGGGAATGTAGCCCAAAGGGGGAAATTTGGAA